>NC_080705.1:21927500-22117500 GCF_943734765.1 Anopheles ziemanni | reverse complement strand
TCCACTGGAATAAACCAATCGGTTTGTTTTCTCAAATGATTTATAGATCTCATCATTTTTGTAATCAAATTTTGTAGTTTTTTAAAACATATGATTCTTTGGTTGTTCTATTGATTTAAGAAGTTATTCACAATAACATGAATTAGCTTGCAATTAATTTAATTAGTTCAAATAATATTCGATAAACAATTTTCTTTTATTTAATCTGGCTGCCAGAATTTTGATTTATTTGTTTGTTAATCAAATGTCGTACGTTTTGTAAGTCTCCTAAGTATTTTACTAGCCTACCTCTTACAACCTCTCTCACTCTATATCTCTCTTTCTATCTTTCTCTTTTTCTTTCTTTCTTATCTCTCTTTCTCTCTCTCTCTCTATCTACTCTCGAACTGTGTCCTATCGCAGCAGCAGATGGCGGCGATATCGCCAATACCGAAGTCGAGCGCGTCAAGCGTGTCGCGGTCGCAAAAGAGCAAATCAATGACTACCGTCGAAAGCACAAAGCCGACAGTAAGTTGGGTCGTTGTTACCGATATGGTCGTAACTAGGCATACGCTCTCTGAGACGCCAACGTCCTGGCTTACTACTAGAAACTAAACCAAACCCTAAATTCTTAAGCCGAAGCTTAGCTGTGGCTGAAGAGTGCATGAGATGAGGATCCTCCAACTCTTTGGACCGATCACCGAACACGATCGCTAGCAAACAAAATGGATATTTTTGTATATTGACCTACAGCAGAGACCGACACCAAGGCAGACTGACCGGATACATTTACTCGTGTTCGACGTTAGAAGTTGAACAAAAATCAAAATTCTGCAACGCTCGAGTGGACGTTTCCTTGCTTCATGTCGTTGAGGCTTTCTTGTGTCGCCCCTCGTTGGTGTTTGTGTACTTTTTTTGTGTGCGATGGAGTTGATACCTTCCACAGTTCCATCTGGGCATTTTTCATTGCACCCCCCCTTTTTGCTGACTTTGTGTTGTGTTTGCCTGTTGCCTCTGTTCTGCTACTCCCATCGACCGTTGCATCGTGGTCGGTTTGAGAGCCTTGTTGTATGTGCTTCGTCCTGATCTATTTTTTATGTTTAATGCCTCTCCCTAGAATGTTCTGGAATGTGTAATGGAGTGAGCGGCGATTGTGCTCCGTCGTGCTTGCCGGATGTTGTGCTTCCGGATTTCCGTTTGTCTCTTTAAGTTATCTCAAACCCTTGTGTCCGCTATCGAATGAATTGTTGTTGCTGTTGTTGTGTTGTTCCGTTGGGCTGTTTTTGATTGAAGTTGAATGTTTATATGTCCGCCTGTCAAATTTACCCTTACCTGTTAATGGAATCTACATATTCGTGCTGATACTGTGTTATACCTTTTTGTTCTTACATGAAACACACTGTTTGAACGCATGCTGTTGTTGCCCGAGTGGCCTGGAGTCGGTAATGTTATGGTTGTGTGCAAGCGGCTGCTAACGGAAGTTAAGAAAAATATTTAAAATCCTGTGTATACACCGAACGCATGCACGGAATGCATCTTTTCCGTCTTCCCGTCCCGAATTTGCTCGAAATCAAAATTTGCGCTCTCTCGCTCTCTATCCCGGCTGTCCTGTTCTTGTTTCGGAATGCGCGAATCGCCTGGCTGCTCAGCTGCTTTTCTCTCCTTTCTTCTGTTAGTCTCCATTCTATTCCCTTTTTCACCACATTTTCTTTTTGTTATAAGTTTACTTTTCATTTTTATAAAAAGTTTTGCCTTACCTGATTAATACTCGAATTTTTGTATGTGTTGTTAGCATGTTTTGCTTGTGCATGGTATTGTTGCAGGTCTTCGCTTTCTGGCTGATCGATAGTTGCTTCACGCGTCTGTCATTTTTTGTGTGTTTTATTCTATAATACTACCTTTGAATGTTTGCAGCTTTACTTTGTACTGTTTCAAGCTCAATTTTAACTCTGCACAATTGCACCAGCATGCCATAGAATGTCCAGCGCACATCCAAAGCACTCTGTCGCCGAGCGAAACTATCTGCACAACTGAACGGATTGGAACATACTTCAGTGGACCCCTTCGGGGCAGAACCGTATCTGCCCCCCTAGCAGCCAACCAACCCACCGAGGCATGGAAGGACATTCCACGACTCGCCAGGTCAGGAAGACCGCTCAGGAACGGCCGAGGACGCCACTATCGCTCTACCCTCCACACCTCTATCTCTCTTTCTTCACTTTCTCTCTCTCTCTATCTCTCTCTTCTACTCCCATCCCCTATCCCTCCCACTGCCATCTCCTCCTTTTCGACCGGCTTCCAGTTCCGATGACACCGATCATCGCCTTCGAGCGCCTGTTCTTCGCCGTGTTCGGCCAGACGTCGCCGGATGACATCAACTCGCAGCGCTCGTCCCGTCCCGAGTGGACGGAAAACTTGTTCAAGATAGTATTTGGCATTTATATGTTAGTCTCCGTAGTAGTGCTCATTAATCTTCTTATCGCAATGATGTCGGATACCTATCAACGCATCCAGGTTAGTTTGTATGTGTGCTAAAGTGCTGTCTCTTTTCTTCTCTTTTTTCTTTCTCTTTCTCTCTCTCTCTCTCTTCTCTTTCTCTCTTCCTCGAACGGTGTCCTACGAATTTTAAAATTAACGAATTATAAACTTGATTCGCATGAGACAAAAATCCCAAATTCTACACAACACTCACAACAACTCGTGTTTCGCAAATGTGCTTTTGGGAACGACCGGCGTATCCACGAGCATACCGACACGTCGCGACACATTGGAATAACGATCCTTTTTGGGGAAATTACTAAAAAAATAAAAAAAAACCGTTCCCTCTAAAAATACAATTCTACACCAACAGTGCGCATGAATCCCATACTGTCATTCGAGCTGCTCTTTTTCGCTGTATTTGGTCAAACCACCACCGATCAAACACAAATTGATAAAATGGCATCGGGTACAACACGAACGCAACCCTATTGGACTGAGTACTTGTTCAAAATTGTATTTGGCATTTACATGTTGGTATCTGTTGTTGTACTTATCAATCTGCTCATTGCTATGATGTCTGATACGTATCAGAGAATTCAGGTATCATTGTCAATTAAATGTTCAAAGTGTTACTCCCACCTCTCTTTTCTACTCCTTCCCAACACCGTATTTTTGATCCGTATTTCGTACCAATTGGCAACCACTGATCCACCGTTTTAGTATAGTTTTTTACCCTCTGCAACGTACACGTTCACTCGGACACACTGTTTTTCCTACTTATATCCGTTGAACGCAAAAAGTAGATCCTCGAGAAAATACATTGGAGCAGTCGAGATTTCGACCTTTTCGAAAGCATATTGTTGTTATCAGTAATATATGATTCGCACACTTTCAAAAACATAACCCGTTCCAATGTATTTGATCTTCCTTCTCCCATTCATAAGTCCCACTCTATCTCCCCGGTTTTGAACATTTCCGTTTGTAGTTTATTCTGGTAAGGGCGCACACGCTCTGAAAGTTGCGCAGTGCATGGAAAGAGGAGATCAGAACTTACAGTCTCAATTAGTGACCTAGACCCCCTCATACTCCATCACCTCGCAAGGGGGGGCTCATTGATGAATTGAAACGGAAGTAGTCAGGGTTTGTCTTTCTTCAACATTTTTGTTTACGGTTTCTTATCAATATTTGTTCGTCTCGTTAGGGAACCGTTTCAATTCGTCATTGTGCCCCGGAGGGTGTGCGTGAATATTGACCAAATAAAAACCCCTTTCATTTTCTATGCGTGTTCATTTGTTTTTCATATATTCCATTCAGCTTCCATCGTTTTATCTCTTACAATTAAGCTTCCAGAAGTCTGTTCTAGCCAGGATGTGCTTTACAGCGCTTTTCCTTTACTTCTTTTTACTTTTTTATCTATTTTGAAATCGAACTCGTAGTTTGAAACTGGTATGAGTTTCTCTCCCATCACAATCGACATTCGTTTTTCGCATAAATATTCCTTGGAACGAGATTGAGTTGGACATTTTAATAAGTTTTCTTAAATTTTTCTCTTCATTATGGTTTTACCTCCGAACCGTGTTCAGCACCGTATACACTTCTCACGTCCCACTATACAGTATATATTTTGTTTCAAATATAAAATTTCCCCTACGAAGTTACTAACATGTTCTTATTTCTTTTTCCCCTAAACACAACTTTTTGCTTCCACAACAATCAAACCATAACCAAAAACCAAACACTCTCTAACAACACTTCCCTAGGCGCAATCCGATATCGAGTGGAAGTACGGCTTGTCCAAGCTGATCCGAAACATGCACCGTACATCGACGGCACCGTCGCCGATGAACCTCGTCACGACCTGGTTCGTGTGGATAGTGGAGAAAGTGCGGGTAAGTGCGCCCTCAGTCGTCTGGGTGTGGCTGGTGTTGGACCTTCGAGGTAAAGTTTCACAGACAAACACACCTGTTTTCCTCGTCTGAAGAAGAAAATAGGTATTGTAGATCCATTATCAAGTTAACCAATCGTCTCACGACCATCCATTATCATTGGTTTTGTTGTGGCTCATGGAAGGTAAAGTACATCTCAATAGGAACCCGTCACCTTAAAAGTTCCTTGTTACATATTGTAAATTAACCAATGATACTTTAACCTCAAAATATTAAGGGATATGATTTCATCAACTAAAAAGCAAAATTAATTATACACACATATAGCTGTAAAAACTCGTGCTTCACTAATAAGTTTATCCTACATTGATTTAAGAACACGTTGAGGCTAGAAAAAAGAACTTACCCTGTTTAAGATTTTCAGCTCCTTCATGTTCATATCATAGGCAAAGCCTTATACTGAGCTGACGATCTTCGGACGGTACTTGTCTTTTTTGTAGCCACATTTCGTACATGCCGTGAATAGGTCCATAGGTGACAAAAACCCACCAACACACGAAAAAGAAAACAAACAAAGTCAAGATTTTGTGCGCAGCAACAATGCAAAGCTAAGAAACCACGATCACGCCATCAAATCCTTAACTTCTCTATCCTCAACAGGCCCGCATAGTGAAGAAGAAGCGACCGTCGCTGGTGCAGATGATGAGTCTTCACCGTGGACAGCAGAGTCCGCGCACCAAAGCCGGTGCCAAGTGGTTGTCGAAAGTGAAGAAAGGTCAGGTGGCTCCTAAAGGTGTGCACAGTAGCGACAGCATGCGCTTGTCTGGTTTTCTCTTTGACGTAGATCATATCCTCGCATTTACATCTATTGCTTCGTACTGCCGTTCGTGCACGAATGTCGTACCATGAGTGCCCTAGTAGACTTCTCATCCAGAACACACTTTTTATTATGTTTTGGAAGAGAAGAAAAGCATCGAAGGGGGTTGAAATATTTAGCGATTGGTACGGCATTCGTGCGAGCTCCGACGCATATTATTTCATACAAGTTGTTCATCCCGTATAATCTTAAGAACATTTAAAACAGCTGTATCTGCGGTAGTAAGTACTAGTCTGTAATGTTGTGGGTAACTCTTTTTTGAGTGTCTTACAAGTTTTTAGATTGTATTTAGAGTGTTTGAAGAATTATTCATCTGATTGATTATATTTCCTTATTTGAAACGAATTGGTTTTCAACGTCATATAAAATTGTGTTCATGGTATGAGTAATGTGTTCAAGAAGTAAAACTTGAATCATTAATTGGAAGACGTTTCAATACACGCTCTTCATTCATCTTCGAGTAGAAAATTGAAGTAAAACAGTCTTGTATGTAGGGACTAGAACTAGAAGTTGACCAGTAAAGTTGGGTAACCGTTGACAGAGTGGAATGAAATACGTTGAAAGCACCGATGAAATACATTTGCTGGCAGATCCTTCCGTCTCGGTTCAGCGAAGGATCTGGCGATCGATCCGCTGCTCAGGCGCACTACTTACATTTCATCTCTTCCCTCTCTACAACCCACCCGCCCGCCCAGCAGACTCGACCGCGCTTTCCGTTATGCATCTGTCTCCACTTGGCTCGCAAGTCAGTTTCACCACTGTCAATACGACCCGAATCGAGAACGTTGCAGACTGGGAGGCGATCTCGAAGAAGTACCGCGCCCTGGTCGGCCACGACTCGGAGGATGGCGGCTCGATGAAGGACTCGGAGGGCGACAACCATTCGACCAACAACGGACCCGGAGGAGCCGGCAACGATGGGCAGCAGATGGGTAACAACGTCAACAAGGTGTAAGCAGCCGTGGGAATGAGGGAAGAGGGAGGGGGTAGGGGGAGTTAGTTGCCGCGGTGTCCATCCGTTTCGCTAGATCAGATTTTCTGCTACACAAACTGCCAAACGTAAAGTGGATTCCAGTGGAAAGTTCCATGAAGAGTCCGTTTTGATAAACCGGCAAACCAATCCTCAAGTAGTTTTGCAACAACAGAAATCCCACGAGCAACCACGAGAAGCGAAATGTGCTCTCCAGGGAACAACGCAAGAGTGAATGGTGATAGGAGTTGGTAGATGACGCGATGTGTAGATAGAAATACCATAAAACCACGCCGGCACGATGTTTTGTGCCGCTGTAAATAAAAAGAAAAACACCGTCGGGTTACTCCTCGCGCGTATTTGAGGGCATCGACCGGGCGACTGTTTACCGTTTGTGTTAGTTAAAACCGTTTTAAACCACGAAATCTTCCTTTCCGTTCTGAAGTGGTGTATACCCAACTCGTACTTGTAATTAGAGCTACTTTATTCAGCACGTCTTACGCTATCGCGCTACGATTGCACGCTGGCCATTTCGGAAAGAGAGTTGCGTGCGCTGGGAAGTAGAACATTTGTATCCATAAAAGGAAGAATCATCGGTAGTTAGTGTAAATAGTTAGGGACGGGGAGAGATAGAGAGAGAGAGAGTGCTCCCTTTTTCAGTTGTTCAGCATGAAACAGTTTTGTAAATGAAAAGTGTAGCAAAATGAGGAGGAAAAACGACGTTCGATTGGTAGAAAGGCAAATTGTGAGCGAACATTATTTGATAACAGATGAAATATATTTTATAAAATTGTGTCGTGTGTTCTTTTTCGTAAAATTTTCAACAGACATTTTAAAGTCAACGGTTGACATAAGCGAAGACAGAAACCTTTATGGTACTCCGCTGAATGATTTTGTCGTGACTGGTTTATGGCTGAGCTAAATTATGGTAGCATTTAAATTCAAATTTCAGGGAATAATTACCATACAAACCTGCTTTAACTCTTTTTATTAAAAAAAAAACATGTACGCCTTGTTTCAAAATTAGTGAAAGCAACCCTAAAACTTTTTGCAATATTTAAAAAAAATATTTTGAGTTTCTTTGTTAGAATACTCCGTGTTTACTCATAATAAAAATTTATGCCTCACAATCGTGTAATTCCATCTCCAAAGTAAATAAAAGACAGACAAGGCGAAGGAAAGCTACCGCCCTAAACACGCTCAGATGCATAATAAACAGGCAAATATTTTTCTTTATCACATTAACCACGTCGCAAGCCAATGAAACTTCCAACGGCGCTTTGAATGAGGACCATCCACAAAAGAAAGAAAAAGTAAATTATCCATCGTGTTGGGGCACGGCGCAGGTGATATGCCATCCTGGCGAAGGATTACTTCTAACGAGAAAATTTCCGTGCTCAGGTGGCACGTCTCGGGACGCTCATCTACACTCGAGCGGTCGCTTTTTATTCGCCCTTTTCACAAAGGGACAAACAAACCGCTCTGCAAACCACATCGGCCACTTTCGTCCAGCCGGATTAGTGGATAATTGAGTTGATGAGCTACTTCGCCGTAAAAATGATGCCGACGGAGAAAATGGGTGGCAGCACAACGAGAGCCGGCCATGTAATGTCCTTTTGTTCGCACGTTCGCAGTGTCCTTTCGGGTTGCCGTATCTTTTGTTAATCGTCTTTCTGCCCACCTTGAGGGATGGCGGTTAAAGGTAGAAAGTAATCTTCGATTAAAGCGAAAATAAATCATCCCTGCTGGAAAATGGATAACGTTAATTATTTTTGCTATTCTGAATAAAAATCCTATATACGTATCAACTATTTAAAATTACAACAACTGTTTTATTACCCCATATACATTTTTTATCGCTAAACGTTCGAATATTGTTTTTGTTTAAGTAAAAATTAAAAAAACAATCTGTAAAATAATATTTACAAAACTAAATTAATTGAATTGAAGTATTACACTGTATTCCAGATATCATATCCACAATACCATACTGATGACGTATAGCAGCTATGCATCCGGAAATCGAATAAGATTAATTTCACACAATAATTTCAAGAAAAATACCCAAAGATTTCCCAATGCAATTATCTCACTAACTCTAAAACCCAAAATAAATTGGGCCATTTAGAAATATTGTATCACATTTATTTTCAATGTCGCAACCTAAATTTTTATTACTCCGCGATGTACCGGATATCATCTATTTCATCACTTTGAGTAAGTTTAACAATCTGAGTATTTAGATTCGCATTCACACTAAAGCATTATACCCAGCAAACTCGAAGCATGTTAACTCCCAAATGAGGACGTTTAATTTTTCCGCAACGCAGTAAGGACTATGTGTAAGGATGAGGGATTGAATTATTTCGTGCATTCGTTCCATAATATTGCACGTAAGGAATAAAACCTGCATTTGATGAGATTGCAACATATAATTGAAACGTTTAGAAAAATCATCCATGGTTTATGATTTGCTTTATAATATTTTGATATTGTCCCTTTGAATGAACCTAGTTACTATAATGTTCAATGCTGAACATGCATATTAAATTTGTTTATTTAAATTAACTATAAATTTTCGTAAATAAACCAACACATACCCGAACATCTTATCCTATTATTCCCTTCCCTGTAGGGCCTACATGATACGAATTATCACTTCAGGCATTCGAGCAAACTAACCACGTGTAGTAGATGATGTCATCAAACCACAACCAAAAAACCCTTTGCCAAGCTTACCTTTGGGTTTTTGTGTGTGTGTGACAAGTAGATCTATAACTGAACGAAACAAAACGATGATAAACGTAGAAATATTCTTCTTCTAAGTGTGCAATCAATCAATTCTCGCACTATCCGCACGATCATCCCAGATGAGTTGTGGGGGTATGTTTACCAAACATCTTCCAAACAGGTTTCTGAAGAATGTGTTACTTTTCGTCACCATCATCAACATCGCCAACGTCTCGGACAATTGTCCACCCAACAGTGTGCTTCCAACGTTCTCGAGCAAAAGACGTCATACTGTATCGGATATGATGCGCAAGGTTGGTGTTATTGTAGTGTGCTTGGTTTTATCCATCTTTCCTCACCTGATCGATGGACAGAGTAAAACGTTTGCCTGTAGCTTCAACTCACAAGAAGCAGCTTCAATTGGATTTCTTCCCGAATACGTTCCCATGGAGATCTGCACGCACGTGATCTTCAAGTGGTTTCGCTTTCCGCGGTTCGTCGCTCGTCAAATGCTCTTCGATGTAAGTCTTTGCTTGTGAACTCATTTCGTTGAATGTGTTAATGATTAACGCTGGTTGGGGTGTAGGACAACGACAAGATAGCGTTCTCCCGACTTGTGACGAGCGTTCGGCAGCGCTCGAGGACGGGGCGCGTGGTGGCATCGATCGACGGCACAGGGTCGGACTTTTCCAGCGCATCCGGGACGAACGTGCGAAGGCGAGCGTTTGTTCAAGCCGCATCGACGTTGCTGCTCGAGCTGGACGCCGATGCGATCGAGCTCAACTGGGAGCGACCTGGCAACGAAAATAGTGGCACAGGAATTGCAACCGATCGGCTTACGATGGTGACACTGCTCCAAGATCTGCGGCAGGTGGTGAACGCGGCCAGCAGCCTCATCAAAGGACGCCCTCGGGAGCTATGGATCCGTGGGACCATCCATCCGAATCTGATCTCTTCGTCCTACAACACCTTTGATGTGTGCGATCTGGTCGATCAGGTGACGCTCGATACGACCTCTACTGCCGGATCGACGTCACATGCGCCGATCTATAGTACGAGTATCACTTTGCCTAACTTTGGGCCCTTTAAAGGAAACGTTATCAACACGGGAGATGGTCTTGTAAGTTAAACGACCCAACGCTTGGGAATCCGTGTCTAGTTTGTATAACTAGGATTTTGTTTCCGATTTGTAGACGGATGCGACACAGACATGGATCGACAACGGTTGCCCTCCGAAGAAAGTCCTGCTCGGGATTGGTTTGCATGGTTACCTGAAAACGGGTTCTTCATCCGACCAAGGGTTCTTGTCGAACAGATTTTTATCGTTGAGTGCAAGTGACGGAAAACGAATGGCCTATCGGGAAGTGAGTATGCAACTGAGCCTTTTTGCATAGCCCAAACATACGATGATGTGTTGGACTTTGACTTGTTCCAGCTCTGCCAGACCTTGCGTGAACGAGGATGGTCCTTTGGATGGGACCAGCAAGGTTTCACACCATACGCCACCAGATCGTTCTACAACGGGCAGTTGCAGCGGCTCAGCTACGAGGATGTCAACTCACTGCGCTACAAGATGGATCTGGTCGAACAGAAACGGCTCGGAGGCGTCTACGTGAACAATATCCATTCGGACGACATCTACGGCACCTGTGGACAGGCGTACGCTCTGGCCGGCTACATTGCGTCCCGTTTGCAAGCGATACCGTCCGACATTGGGTTTGCCATCGAGTGGAACTAAAGGTAGGCCCAATGCACCACCAAATGCCACCGCTACTAAGTTCGAGAAAACGAATAAATTGCCTTTGATTGATTTGTATTCCCAAACATTTCATTCAACATTCATCGAGCGACTCGGCTCTGCTTCGTTTGCTGATCCACCGTTGCTTTATGGTGCTAAACATGGTCATCCCTCGTTCATGTCTGCAAATATTCTCCCAAACAGGTTTTTCCCCTCAAATTGAATATATTATCCGCTGAGTACGTCAAACCATCGCCAACACGTTCGATGTCATCAACTCCGAGCCCGGTTCCCCGGGCGTAACGCTTGCTCCTGGCATCGTGTATTGCAATTGTGCCGCACTCCAGTGTCACACGCTTCCATTGTGCACGATGCAGTAAACTCGGCCGTCAAGTGCCACTGTGCTGATGTTCCTCAGTACCAGAGGCGAATTAAGCGTTCTGGGGGTCACAAGCAGCTAAAGCCTGTCTCATAGTAAATTGAGCCAAAGAAAGCGCGCTACTGTGGCGCCTCTAGTGGCGTCAGCCGGAAACTGATATTTTTAGTAGTATTAGTAACTAGTAACAATGAAGATGTGAAAGTTTCAGACCTGTACTATTGTTTTTCGCTAAATGCCGTATTTTGGAAATTGAACGACCAAAAATAAATCCGCACAAATAACTATAGCACCAAGGCAACTGAGCAAATTGAAAAGACCGGGAACCCATTAAAACAAAAAACAAAAAAATGAAAAGTATTTTTCTCTGGTACAGTTTTACATAAAGTTTGTTATAAAAATAGGGTTTTACTATTTACGTGTTCCCTGTTTTTTTAAATTCACGTATTTTGTTTTTGTTTCCTGCATTAACGCCCATGTCGTGGAATGGGACACCGTTTTCGCAGCCTCCGTTCATTTCCTCTTGCCAAGAACATCTGTAACTATTCCACCAGTTTGTCTAAGACGAAGTTTTGAGACTGCCCAGTGTTTTTCGATGATGCGAAATTCTGGGAAATTTGGTTTTGGTACAAAGTGAATCTTATTGGCCCTGTACCACTCTTAGACAACCGTAGAATAATGGCAGGTCGAAAAATCGGCAAAAAAAGTATGTGAATTTATAAGAACAGGGAACACGCAAAAAGTAAAAACCTATTTTTATAACAAACCTTATGTATAACTGTACAAAAGAAAAATATTTTTAATTTTTCTTTGCTTTTATTATGGATTCCAGGCCTTGTCAATCTTTCCACCGGCGCTCCAGTTATTTGTGCGGATTTATTTTTGGTCGTTCAATTTTCAAAATACGGCATTTAGCGAAAAACTATATTACAGGTCTGAAACTTTCACATCTTCATTGTTACTAGTTACTAATACTACTAAAAATATCAGTTTCCGGCTGACGCCACTAGAGGCGCCACAGTAGCGCGCTTTCTTTGGCTCAATTTACTATGAGACAGGCTTTATAAATTGAAGACCTTATAAACATACATTACATTAGCCTTTGAGGGTTTTGTTTCAAAATTAATAAAATTTCAATTAAGATTAAACCACACATTTAATAATGAACTATATTTAGATTAACATTGCGAAATTATCAATGACCTTCCAAGAGAATCTATAACATCATTTTCCATGGTCAAAATTAGCACGTAACTTATTTTTTATCGTTTTGATTGAAAATCTTTACAGTCGCTTTGGTTCAAAACGATCATATTCATTCGTTTTGAAATTGAAAAAGTTCCTTTTTGGAAAATGATTACAACAGAAAAAGCTTAATAGAACCATTTAAAAAATGATTTCTCTATTTGTAGATGTGCAGGAGATTAAATTTGCTAATCTATTATACATCCGTTTTAATATTTCTATTGATTGATAAAATCTTTAAATTGTTGACTTTTATAGACATTAGCGCATCAATCTTTTTATTTTAACCAAAACAAAACAGAACAAAGCAACGTCTGGGAACCTTTTTCCATCAAAACTCAATTCAGATAATTCAATAGCATCATTTTCACATTTTAATATTCTTTGTTTTCTTTGATGGAAGTAAATCCACGAACTCGTCACGCTATTTTTTGGGAAAATGATTCCAACATTATTATTTGAAAAAAATATGGACAAAATGTACGCGGCCCTTGAAATTAAAAAAAAAGTAGGCAGCTGCTTAGTTTGCTTACCCTATGATCCGCCTCTGCTCAGCACCATCATAAGTCGTCAGGGTGCACACGATGCCTGCTTGCGGCGCGTCCACGTACGATGTTCCGGGATCGAGCTGCTCCACGATCACTGTTCCAGAACCGACAAGTTTATTGGCTCGTTCCGCATACTCCAGTACTTCACAGAAATCGACGATGCCGCTGACCAATGAACCCTCGAACCATCTCAACGCACGTATTCGCAGCACTCATCATCAATCCGGGAACAATTCACGAATCTGGACGCTGCACACACAGAGGGTCCAAATTGTTCCGATAACGGCGGTACCTGTATGAGCCGGGCCGCGTTATCCTTTCTCCGATAGACTGCTCACTGTCTCCGCATCTCGAGCGTTGCCCTCGGACGAGCCTGGATTGTTATAGCTTCATTCGGCACTCGTTCGTAGTGTCGCCGTTCGTACACATTTCTGAGGTGCATGATGACAGCATTGTGATCGAGTTGGTGTCGATTTGCGGTGACTCGAAAGTGTGTGCCGTATCGACAGTGTCTGCCGTTCGAAGCTTCATGGAACCGACCTCCGTTGGTGTCGGGCCTCTCCCCGGTCCACAGGACCCCGAAGACTCCTTTGAAACCAGTATGTTTTGGTTCAGAAGCGTGGTGCAGGAAGTTTATGGATTAGTGTTTGGTGCTCGTGTGGTAGTATAGTCGACGTAAAATGGTATTGGGAATTAATGCGGTGATTGGCCCCTTGTGGTGTCAATGTTTTTTATTTGCCGCATTCTTTGGCGTGGCCAAACAATAAAGGTTCATGACCTCTCGCAAATGAACGATTCTTACCTCGCGCGTTTAAACCAAAACATTTTGTGGAATATTAAAAACAGATGACTAGAGAGGAACTGCATCATTTAGAATTTTAGGTCCCCGTGTTTCCTCTATACTCATGACGCTAGGTCGGGAATAAGGGTATATGTTCATCGTCCGCTGCTAGAACTGTCCCATCTGCTTTGCCGCTTCTGGAACGTCTCCTGGAAACGTCTCCGGATTCCCCGCAACAGCTTCTGAAGATAATGTCTGGTATGCACAGGTTACACGTATAACCAGTAGGCTATGCATCCTTCCATTCCTCTCCTGGAACGTATTGGCGCTCAGCATTCTCATTCAAAAAACATTCTCCTTTTGCATGTGCAATCAATGAATTCTCGCAACATCCGCTCGATCACTCCAGATGAGGTGTGGGGGTATGTTTACCAAACATATTCGAAGCTGGTTTCAAAAGAATGTGTTGATTTTGTACCCCATCATCAACATCGCCGTCGTCATGGACAACTGTTCTAACAGTGTGTTTCCATCGTTCTCGAGCAACAGACGTGTCGCTGTGGTTTTTATGATGCGCAAGGTTGGTGTTATTGTGGTGTGCTTGGTTTTATCCCTCTGCCCGCACCTGATCAATGGACATAGTAAAAAGTTTGCCTGTAGCTTCAACTCACAAGAAGCAGCTTCAATTAGCTTTCTTCCCGAATACGTTCCCATGGAGATCTGCACGCATGTGATCTTCAAGTGGTTTCGCTTTCCGCGGTTCGTCGCTCGTCAAATGCTCTTCGATGTAAGTCTTTGCTTGTAAACTCATGTCGTTGAATGTGTTAATAATTAACGCTGGTTGGGGTGTAGGACAACGACAAGATAGCATTCTCCCGACTTGTGACGAGCGTTCGGCAGCGCTCGAGGACGGGACGCGTGGTGGCATCGATCAACGGCACGGGGTCGGACTTTTCCAGAGTATCAGAAACAAACGTGCGAAGGCGAGCGTTTGTGCAAGCCGCATCAACGTTGCTACTCGAGCTGGACGCCGATACGATCGAGCTCAGCTGGGAGGTACCCGGCAACCAATATGACGGCAAAGGCATAGAAACCTTTCGGCGTACGATGGTGACATTGCTGCAGGATCTGCGACAGGTGGTGAACGCGGCCAGCAGCCTCATCAAAGGACGCCCTCGGGAGCTATGGATCCGTGGATCCATCCATCCGAATCTGATCACTACGTCCTACAACACCTTTGATGTGTGCAATCTGGTAGATCAGGTGGCGCTCAGTACGACGTCTAGGACTGAATCGACGTCTCACGCGCCGATTTATGGTTCGAGTATCACTTTGCCTAGCTTAGGGCCCTTTAAAGGTGCCGTCATCAACTCGGAAGATGGTCTTGTATGTTAAATAGTCCAAACGAGTGGATATGTCTTTGGTTTGTATAACTAAAAAACTGGCTCAATTTGTAGACGGATGCGACACAGACATGGATCGACAACGGTTGCCCTCCGAAGAAAGTCCTACTCGGGGTTGGTTTGCATGGTTTCCTGAAAACGATTTCTTCATCAGACTACGGGTATTTGGCGGACAGCTTTTTATCGGCGCGTGCAGGTGACGGGAAACGAATGGCTTATCGGGAAGTGAGTATGCAACTGAGCCGGTTTTGTACAGCCCAAAGCACGTGTTGTACTTTGATTTTTTCCAGCTCTGCCAGACCTTGCGTGAACGCGGATGGTTCTTTGGATGGGACCAGCAAGGTTTCACACCATACGCCACCAGATCGTTCTACAACGGGCAGTTGCAGCGGCTCAGCTACGAGGACGTCAACTCGCTGCGCTACAAGATGGATCTGGTCGAGCAGAAACGGCTCGGAGGCGTCTACGTGGACAATATCCATTCGGACGACATCTATGGCAACTGCGGACAGGCGTACCCTCTGTCGGGCTACACTGCGTCCCGTTTGCAAGCGATACCATCTGACATTGGGTTTGCCATCGAGTGGAACTAGATAAGTATCAGATGTTCCATGTATTCTTACTAAGTTCGAGAAAATTTTGAATAAATTGCCTTTGATTGATTGGAATTCCCAAACATTTCATCAACCGCCTCCATTCTAATTTTGCTGATCAACGGATTCTCTGTGGTGCTAAACATGGTCATCCCTCGTTCATATCTGCAAACATACTCGTAAACTGGGTTTCCCCCACTGATTGAATATATTATCAGCTGAGTGCGTCAAACTATCGCCAATAACTAACACCAAGATTGTCATGACGGGTCGTCGAAAATTGCGTCATATAATCCTAAAACAAAATGTACCATTTAGAGATGTGTCAAATGTGACAGAGCGGGTGAAAATCGTGAAACAGATGTCGAAGTCCGCGCTCCTTGTGACACCTTCCAGAGCGATGTTAGGGCTCGAAGGCAGGAGAGTCCATAACCTTGCCTCAGACCCCATAGCTCCTTCCTGTCTATGGTATCGTAGGCCGCTTTGAAGTCGATGAAGAGGGACCGGGATCTGGTGCTCTCGGCACTTCTAGAGGATCTGCCGTAGAGTGAAAATCTTTTGGGTGGTGGATTTGCCTCCAACAAACCCAGCTTGGTAGCTTCCGACGAAATCTGTAGCAAGGGGCGCGAGTCTGCAGAAGAGTATCTGGGATAGGATTTTGTAGGCGGCATTGAGGACTGTGATGGCTCGAAAGTTGGCACAGTCCATTCTGTCACCCTTCTTGTACACTGGGTGGATGACACCCGGCTTCCAGTCCTCCGGTATCTTTTCCTGCTCAAAATTTTCACAATTAAATGTTTGTAGTGCTCTAGTGACATCGTCCATAGATAGATAGCATATCGTCACCTTTTTTATGTGGCACGACATCCTCTGATGGGACGAGGCCTCCCTCCGAAGAGAGTTTCTGTTACTGAAAGTTATCTCGTCATCTACCTCCTGGCTAATGTGCTGCAAAATTCTACTTGCACCGCTGCTGGACTTCCCTAATTCTCCTCCGTTCAGGTACCCGTTGAAGTAGCACTTCTACCATTCGATCATCTCTCGCTAGTCCGTGAGAATGTTGCCCTCCCCGGAGCCGCCAGAGATAGTTGCTCCATCAGTTGCTCATCCGACTCCTCAAAGCGACGCTTCTTGTTCTCGAAGAGCCCGGCTCGCTCGTTTGTAGTGTTCCATGTTCTGACGGGTTTTGCGCTGCAGCATTCGAGCGCGCGCTGCGTTCTTCTCGTCAGTTATTGCCATCTGCTTCTGGTTTTCTCGGCACTTCTTCTTCTGGTTTCGTGGCTTATGGCCGAGTGTCTGCTTGGATGTACTGCCAATGGCTCGCTCCACCCCCCTCCCGCCATCTATCTCGTCAGTGGATCAACGCATCCCCCATGTTTCACGTCCCGTAGGATGCCAGGGCAGAGTATACAGCCGCATGCAACAGGGGAAAAGACGCTGGTTCGAGCCGCTCCCAATATGGAGAACAGACGCGCGGAGAACAGAGAACAAAATTATCATCAGCATAGGCAATCGATTACCATCAACACAGATATTCGATCAAAACATCTACATTCAGCGGATGACGTCAAAAAACCACAATAAAATAACCCTTTGCCCAGCTTCCCCCTTATCAAGCGAACGAGTGATTAACGTAGCCAAAACAAGTTTAGCACGATGTGTTACTTGTTTTGGTTTCTTCCAAACAGGTTAAAATGTTACTTTTTGTCACCATCAGCAACATCGCCGACGTCTCGGACAACTGTCCACCCAACAGTGTGCTTCCAACGTTCTCGAACAACAGACGTGTCGCTGTGGTTTTTATGATGCGCAAGGTTCGTGTTATTGTGGTGTGCTTGGTTTTATCCATCTTTCCTCACCTGATCGATGGACAAAGTAAAACGTTTGCCTGTAGCTTCAACTCACAAGAAGCAGCTTCAATCGGATTTCTTCTCGAATACGTTCCCATGGAGATCTGCACGCACGTGATCTTCAAGTGGTTTCGCTTTCCACGGTTCGTCGCTCGCCAAATGTTTTTCGATGTAAGTCTTTGCTTGTGAACTCATCTGGTTGGATGTGTTAATAATTAACGCTGGTTGGGGTGTAGGACAACGACAAGATAACGTTCTCCCGACTTGTGACGAGCGTTCGGCAGCGCTCGAGGACGGGACGCGTGGTGGCATCGATCGACGGTACAGGGTCGGACTTTTCCAGCGCATCCGGGACGAACGTGCGAAGGCGAGCGTTTGTTCAAGCCGCATCCACGTTGCTACTCGAGCTGGACGCCGATGTGATCGAGCTCAACTGGGAGCGACCTGGCAACGAAAATAGTGGCACAGGAATTGCAACCGATCGGCTTACGATGGTGACATTGCTGCAGGATCTGCGGCAGGTGGTGAACGCGGCCAGCAGCCTCATCAAAGGACGCCCTCGGGAGCTATGGATCCGTGGGACCATCCATCCGAATCTGATCTCTTCGTCCTACAACACCTTTGACGTGTGCGATCTGGTCGATCAGGTAACGCTCGATACGACCTCTACTGCCGGATCGACGTCACACGCGCCGATCTATAGTAAGAGTATCACTTCACCTAACTTTGGGCCCTTTAAAGGCGAAGTTATCAACACGGAAGATGGTCTTGTAAGTTAAACGACCCAACACTGGGAAATTCGTCTCTAAATAGTATAACTTCGAAATTTTTTCGATTTGTAGACGGATGCGACACAGACATGGATCGACAACGGTTGCCCTCCGAAGAAAGTCCTGCTCGGGATTGGTTTGCATGGTTTCCTGAAAACAATTTCTTCATCCGATTATGGGTTCTTGTCGAACAGATTTTTATCGTCGAGTGCAAGTGACGGAAAACGAATGGCCTATCGGGAAGTGAGTATGCAACTGAGCCTTTTTGCATAGCCCAAACATACGATGACGTGTTGAACTTTGACTTGTTCCAGCTCTGCCAAACCTTGCGTGAACGAGGATGGTCCTTTGGATGGGATCAGCAAGGTTTCACACCGTACGCCACCAGATCGTTCTACAACGGACAGTTGCAGCGGCTCAGCTACGAGGATGTCAACTCGCTGCGCTACAAGATGGATCTGGTCGAACAGAAACGGCTCGGAGGCGTCTACGTGAACAATATCCATTCGGACGACATCTATGGCACCTGTGGACAGGCGTACTCTCTGGCTGGCTACATTGCGTCCCGTTTGCAAGCGATACCGTCCGACATTGGGTTTGCCATCGAGTGGAACTAGATAAGTTGCAAAGTTGCAACACGTATTCTTACTAAGTTCGAGAGGATGTTTAATAAATTGACTTTGATTAATTTGTGCTGTGTGGTGCTAAACATATTCGTTCATGTCAGCAAATATTCTCGCAAACATGTTTGCTGATGTTCCTCAGTATCAGAGGCGAATTAAGCGTTCTAGGGGTCACAAGCAGCTTGAATTTTGCGATCAAAAAAGAGGAATTTTCGAGGCCTATATAAAGCTTATCCCTAACTTTTCACGTTAAACATTGACAAATTGATTTCTAATCATAGTACTTGCCTCACCTAGCGACATGTTAAAATCTAATAACGCACTACATTCATTGTAAAACAAGAACATTTAGAACACCGGATTCTGGGTTCAAAAGACAGTTTGACGAAACTCCGATTGTAAAGCGTCATTCTGGTTCCCATTCTAGCATTGTCGGTCGTGTTGCTTTTCGTAGATGTCTCGAAAGAACTGCATTGTATGGTAAACTGCTGCCAGGGCTCCCGAGGTTGCTCTACTGTACAGTCGCGTTGAATGGACCTGGACTTAAGGAAGCATTGCGGACGCCATCTCGTCCTACCGTTAGACTCGTCGTGTGCGAAACATTGTGACCTCACACCAAACTTTACGTACCATGCACCGCAGTTCCCTGAACTATCTTGATGATCACTTTCGAATGCAATATCGGCGTGCCAAACGCGGAACTACTGTAACTAGATAAGGAACTTCGTTTTCCGTTTTCCTTCCTCCAAAGATTTTTTGGAATGTTAAAGACAGATGACTGGAAAGAAACTACGAGATTTACAGTGCATTAGAGTGCAAGAGTAAGTGTGCATTGCACACTGCTAGAGCTGTCCCAACTACTTTGCCACTTCCGGATCGTCTCCTGTAATCGCTCACGGAATCGCTCACCCCCGCAACAGCTTCTAAAGATATTGTCCGGTATGCACAGGTTGTAAGTATAACCTATGCACCTTTCCGGTCCTCTCCTGAACCGTCACGTCCTCCAGGTGAGTTGCGCGTGTATGTTTACCAAACATCTTCGAAGCTGGTTTCAAAAGAATGTGTTACCTTTATGTCAACATCAAAACCATCGTTGTCGACTTAGACAACTGTCTACCCAACAGTGTGCTTCCAACGTTCTCGAGCAACAGACGTGTCGCCGTGTCCGATATGATGCGCAAGGTTGGTGCTATTGTGCTGTGCTTGGTTTTATCCTTCTTTCCTCACCTGATCAATGGGCAGAGTAAAAAGTGTGCCTGTAGCTTCAACTTACAAGAAGCAACTTCAATCGGCTTTCTTCCCGAATACGTTCCCATGGAGATCTGCACGCACGTGATCTTCAAGTGGTTTCGCTTTCCGCGGTTCGTCGCTCGTCAAATGCTGTTCGATGTAAGTTTTTGCTTGTGACCTCGAGATGATCAACTCGTTAGATGTGTAGATTAACGATGGTTGAGGTGTAGGACGACGACAAGATAGCGTTCTCCCAGCTTGTGACGAGCGTTCGGAAGCGCTCGAGGTCGGGACGTGTGGTGGCATCGATCAACGGCACGGGAACGGACTTTTCCAGAGCATCAGAAACGACTGATCTAAGGCGAGCGTTTGTACAAGCCGCATCAACGTTGCTGCTCGAGCTGGACGCCGATGCGATCGAGCTCAACTGGGAGCGACCCGGCAACCAATACGGTGGCAAAGGAATTGCAACCGATCGGCGTACGATGGTGACACTGCTGCAGGATCTGCGGCAGGTGGTGAACGCGGCCAGCAGCCTCATCAAAGGACGCCCTCGGGAGCTATGGATCCGTGGATCAATCCATCCGAATTTGATCTCTTCGTTCTACAACACCTTTGACGTGTGCAATCTGGTCGATCAGGTGACGCTCGATGCGATTTGGAGCGGATCGCTATCACATGCACCGGTCCATAATTCGAGAGTGACTATTTACCATAGAGAGTTTGGATTTTCCAGCAAAATCAAAATCGGAGATGGTCTTGTAAGTCCCACAATACAAGAGGGGTGATAATTTTGTATTACTCATAAACCCTCTCGATTCACAGACGGGTGCAACACAGACGTGGATCGACAACGGTTGCCCTCCGAAGAAAGTCCTGCTCGGCGTTGGTTTGCATGGTTTACTGAACACGGTATTATCGCACAAAATTAAGTTCTTTGGGGACGATTTCTTTAAATGGGGCTCAGGTGACATGAAACGAATGGCCTATTCAGAGGTGAGTAAACAAATGGGGTACTTTTACACAATTAAAACATACATGACGTAATGTACCTTGAGTTACTCTAGCTCTGCCAGAGCCTGCGACAACCGGGATGGTCTTTTGGATGGGACCAGGAAGGTTTGACACCGTACGCCACCAGATCGCTCGACAACGACCAGTCAGAGCGGCTCAGCTACGAGAACGTCAGCTCGCTGCGCTACAAGATGGATCTGGTCGAGCAGAAACGGCTCGGAGGTGTCTACGTGGACAATATTCATTCGGACGACATCTACGGCAGCTGCGGGCAGGCTTACCTACTCTCCAGCTACATTGCGTCCCGTTTGCAAGCTATACCGTCCGATATTGGGTTTGCCATCGAATGGAACTAGAGAAGTGTCAGATTTTGCAGGTATTCTTACAAAGTTCAAAAAAAATGTAAATAAAGAGCCTTTGATTGGTTTGCATTGCCAAACATTTCATCAAATGTCTCGATTCTAGTTTGTTTGCTGATCAACCTTTCCTTTGTGATGCTAAACATGTTCATTCCTCGGTCGTGTCTGCAAATATTCTCGCAAACAGGTTTTTCCCCGCAAATTGAATATATTATCCGCTGAGTACGTCAAACCATCGTCAAGACTTTAAACGTCATGGAGTTGCTGTTTGTCTGCATTTGATCGCTCCGGATTTGTTTGCAATGGTGACTCTTCTAGGAGGCTTCGTCAATGGATCAGCGATGGAAGCTCATGCTAGGAATTGGCCTGTTTGCCTTCGGCAAGCAATACATGCGTTTCTTGGGACGAGTGAATACTGCCATAACAAACCCTTCAGGCGTACGAGATTGACGTAGCTGCTTTTTGGCACAAATTGGTAATACTTAATGCCCATGATAATAAATGCGGTGTCAGAAGGGCCTCGGCAATAATTGAAACCCACTATGTGGATCATCAGCGGCCCTGCTAACAATTGCCGAAAGCCTACGCGCTTATACTTTTGAAGTCGTCAAAAATTTCACCTTTCTTGGGTCAAAGGTCAGCACCGACAACAACATTCAAGATGAAATTCGCAACCGGTCATAAAAACTGTCGCATAGTAAATTGAGCCAACGAAAGCGCGCTACTGTGGCGCCTCTAGTGGCGCCAGCCGGAAATTAATGTTATTAGTAGTTTAGTAAATAGTAACAATCATGTTGTGAAAGTTTCTGTACTATTGTTTTTCGCTAAATGCCGTATAATGGAAATTGATCGACCAAAAATAAATATATGGATGAGCCAAGTCTCTTGGACATTTCTAAACATGGAAAGAATCTTCATCATATTTAAATTTTTGATTTTTTCTACGCCTTCAGAAAAAAGTTCTTGTTTGGATTTGAAACAATCAAAAAGCTATTTAAGCCGAGATTTAGCAAAGAAAAAACAATACATAACTAATCAGTTTACTGCAATAGACTGAACATATATTTTGATAAAGCTTTGTTTTCATTGAATATAGTTGAGGTGAATTGTCGTCTTATCCACACTGAAATTTTGTATCAGTGAAATAAATATTTATTTTATATGCAAAAGTTACGTACTGCATGTTTTTGGGCCTCGTATTGTCGACATACACTTATCTCAAGCCAACAGTTTTGCCCAAAAAGGTTGGAAAACTTCCCCAAAAAACGTGAGCAGGACTTGCCGATGGCAACCAGAACAATTGAAAACTGATTTTCGAATCCCTGAACAAAGAAGTCCCTGGATGAAGAATAAGTATTGGGAACTCTACATCGAAACCCATCTGTCGACCAACAAACTGTGGGAAGCTGAATCCCTTGTAGATCACGTGCGTGCATAAAGTGATAGCTCCGGGTATGCAAGGGCGTAACAGCTAGCTTCTTCCTCTGCCCCACGGGAAGGTAAGGCAGAGAGGCTAGCACCACAAGGATCCACAAAACATCGACCATAAACATTTCGATAGAACCGATTCAGTGCGATCGAAAGCGGATAAACAACTGGTTGATGATACCTAACGCGCGTTCACAATCAGTGGACCAAACCTGCTAGGGAACAAGAAACATTGAGGAGGATATGTTTAGCATCACCAACGATCGGATTTCTGTGAAGATGGGGAAACATCTTTAAGCCATAATGAGAATCAAATCATCCATCGATCAGCTATCGAGTTAGAATGAAGGCGGTTTACGAAATGTTAATGAGAGGCAATTTATTGGACATTTTCTCGAACTTAGTAAGAATTCATCTGACACTTCTCTAGTTTCCCTCGATGGCAAATCCAGTATCGGACGGTATCGCTTACAAACGGGACGCAATGTAGCCCGTGTTCATAAGCCAGCATGCCATCGGAATGCTCTGTTCATTAAACATCTTCCAAACAGGTTTCTGAATAATGTGTTGATTTTTGTCACCATCATCAACATCGCCGTCGTCTCGGACAACTGTCCTTCCAACACTGTGCTTCCAGCGTTCTCGAGCAACAGACGTCTTACCGTATCCCATATGTTGCGCAAAGATGGTGTTATTGTGGTGTGCTTGGTTTTATCCATCTTTCCTCACCTGATCGATGGACAGAGTAAAACGTTTGCCTGTAGCTTCAACTCACAAGAAGCAGCTTCAATCGGATTTCTTCCCGAATACGTTCCCATGGAGATCTGCACGCACGTGATCTTCAAGTGGTTTCGCTTTCCGCGGTTCGTCGCTCGTCAAATGCTGTTCGATGTAAGTTTTTGCTTGTGAGCTCGAGGTGATCAACTCGTTGGATGTGTTAATAATTAACGCTTGTTGAGGTGTAGGACAACGACAAGATAACGTTCTCCCGACTTGTGACGAGCGTTCGGCAGCGCTCGAGGACGGGGCGCGTGGTGGCATCGATCGACGGTACAGGGTCGGACTTTTCCAGCGCATCCGGGACGAACGTGCGAAGGCGAGCATTTGTTCAAGCCGCATCGACGTTGCTACTGGAGCTGGACGCCGATGCGATCGAGCTCAACTGGGAGCGACCTGGCAACGAAAATACTGGCACAGGAATTGCAACCGATCGGCTTACGATGGTGACATTGCTGCAGGATCTGCGGCAGGTGGTGAACGCGGCCAGCAGCCTCATCAAAGGACGCCCTCGGGAGCTATGGATCCGTGGGACCATCCATCCGAATCTGATCTCTTCGTCCTACAACACCTTTGACGTGTGCGATCTGGTCGATCAGGTAACGCTCGATACGACCTCTACTGCCGGATCGACATCACACGCGCCGACCTACAGCGAGAGTATCACTTTGCCTAACTTTTGGGGCTTTAAAGGCCAAATTATTTACCTGAGAAACGGTCTTGTGAGTTTAACAGTCCAACTGTGGGGGTTTGTCTCTAGTTTGTATTACTAAGATACTGGTTCGATTTGTAGATAGATGCGACACAGACATGGATCAACAGCGGTTGCCCTCCGAAGAAAGTCCTGCTCGGCATTGGTTTGCATGGTTTCTTGAAATCGGGTTTTTCAGCCGAAATTGGGTTCTTTTCTAACAGACGTTGTTCACTTTGTGCAGATGACCAGGAACGAATGACCTATCGGGAAGTGAGTATGCAACTGAGCCTTTTTGCATAGCCCAAACATACGATGACGTGTTGGACTTTGCCTTGTTCCAGCTCTGCCAGACCTTGCGTGAACGAGGATGGTCCTTTGGATGGGACCAGCAAGGTTTTACACCGTACGCCACTAGATCGTTCTACAACGGGCAGTTGCAGCGGCTAAGCTACGAGGATGTCAACTCGCTGCGCTACAAGATGGATCTGGTCGAACAGCAACGGCTCGGAGGCGTCTACGTGGACAATATCCATTCGGACGACATCTATGGCACCTGTGGACAGGCGTACCCTCTGGCAGGCTACATTGCGTCCCGTTTACAAGCGATACCGTCCGACATTGGGTTTGCCATCGAATGGAACTAGAGAAGTGCCAGATGGTCCATGTATTCTTTCTAAGTTCGAGATAATGTCCAATAAATTGCCTCTCATCAACATTTCATCAACCGGCTCCATTGTAACTCGATAGCTGATCGATCGATGTTTTGATTCTCGATGGTGATACTAAACATATTCGTTCCTTGTCAATGTCTGCAAAAATTCTCCCTAACAGGTTTTGTCCACTGATGTAATAGATTGTCAAAGCGGTAGGTAGATTCGGCGGTTAGGTATCATCAACCAGTTGTTTATCCGCTTTCGATCGCACTGAATCGGTTCTATCGAAATGTTTATGGTCGATGTTTTGTGGATCCTTGTGGTGCTAGTCACTCTGCCTTACCTTCCCGTGGAGCAGAGGAAGAAGCTAGCTTGCTGTTACGCCCTTGCATACCCGGAGCTATCACTTTATGCACGCACGTGATCTACAAGGGATTCAGCTTCCCACAGTTTGTTGGTCGACAGATGAGTTTCGATGTAAGTTGGGTTACTTTCGCTATAGAGTTGCCGTCACTAATGCTTCATCGTTCCTTTGTCCAGGACGAAGATAAGAAAGCGTTTTCTTGCCTGCACGGTTCGTGTGATGGTGTCGATTGGTGATTCAGTGCTCACAACTGCTCGAGATCGATGCCGATGCGCTCGAACTCCACTAAGAACACGGCGAATCTTACGATACGGACGCAAGTGTGAGATATCGGTTCGCCATGGTGACGCTCCTAGGAGTCCCGCGTCAAACTGACAACGCTTCCAAACACCAATCGGAGGGACGCAACCGTATACGTTCCTCAAGGGACATCCCACAGGTCCATCGACAGCGATCCAGTGTCGTTTAAGAAAATTACTTACCTGAACGTGGAAAACGTAAGTATTCGCGATGGAATTGTAAGGATACTTACTTAAACAAAGGTACTCAAACTAAGGTTCTAACATTTGAATGTAATTTCTCTTCCCTTTAGATTGCTGCCACAAAAATTGATCCTCGATGGATGCCCACCGAAAAAGGCCATACTAGAAGTTGGCCTGATTGCCTTCGGCTAGTTCTGCATCCATTTCTTGACGCATTTTTTCAACCTTTTCAGGCTAGACTTTATCGGGAAGTAAGTATAAACGAACACCACGTAACACATCAAACCAAAACTCCTATGTCTCTTTGTAGCTTTGTAAAGCATTAAATCAACCGAGATGGCCATTTTGATTGAAACCGTACGGTTAGAACGCTTGGCCATAAGATCGAATTGGTCGAGTTGCAGCGCTTGGGAGGTGTGTACGTCGACTTTATCCACCCGGACGATATCGATTCACCTGTAGTTCCGTCTTACATTGGATTCACGATTGATTGCAACTTATAAGCAAAATATAACATAAATCCATGATGTTACGATACAAAATAGGTAGCGTTGACTGGGCGAAACAATAGCTGAGACACTACCGGTAATACCGGTACCGGTATCGGTGAAAAGGGTCAACGAGACATCAAGTCAGATACGGACAGACAAGGATATGGATATAAAAGGGACTGATGACAGAAGGTTGAGGATTATCATTTGTAAATCGGTTCGCAAACAAAGATACTAAATTTGTGGCGCTGTCCACGATTGACCGAAATTTATCATTTCTCAAACCATTTGCGACACATGGAAAGTAGCTATTTTTATGAGAAAAGTACAAGACTCATTCCATTGTAAGTACGCCAACCAATCACTAATCCCTTAGCCACTAAGGGGAATAAAAATGCAAATGCGTTTAATGACATTTGAAATTAAAACGTGCTCTTCTACGGTCGTAAACGTTTGAGGTCAGCGATCTTTACCGCTTCCTTGCCAATATTTTCTCCACAGAATGACCCATACCGGAATCGACTCGTTTGGCAGCATCATTTCTTATTTGTTTTCTTTTTTCTCTTCTTTGCCTCAAACCCATTGCCAATGATATGGGAAATGGTCATTCGGTGGAAAATTAGTGCAATTAATGTAGCGGAAAATTAAAATATATAAAACAAACCGTTCGCGTGCTTGCGGGTGCATTCATTTCTTTTTGTCTTTTTTTCTACTATCTGCTTTAGGTAGAAAGTCTTTTTTTTCGTTGTTGTGTGTGCATGTTTGAAGACTCTTCTATCAATTCTTGTGCAATGTACTCTTCGGCTCGGTTAATTACGCTCGAACGATAGGAATCGTTCTTTTCTCCCATTCGCCTGTTCGTTTGAACTGCTCGAGGCGAATTTGTGAATATTTACGATCCAAGCAATTCTTTTTGCCCTGCGTTTTTCGGCAATTATAGGCAATGGGTGGAATTAGAGCTAATTTTCGTGGGTCGTTGGGTCACTTTTAAATAAACACAAAAAAAAGAACACATTCCGAAGATCGTTGCTTGCCACTTGGGAACAGACGTTTCTGTTCCCTCGCGCCTAGTTGTTCCCATTAGCCGACCGTCGAGAATTGTTGGCGGAGCTTTCGGTAATAAACATTTAATCCCATCCAATTTGCATACACAAACAGGTCGGGAGTTTCGCCTGGGTTGGAGGGAAAAATCTCACCCGGCCCTCGGTATGACTGAAGCGCCTCCAGGGGTCGGTTTGACTCTCGGTAATTATTCATCTGAAACTAAATGTTTTCTCCAACCGCTAAGCCACTCGGTTTGCTGTCAATCCTTTGGTCCAACCCGTGCGGCGCTGGCCATCTTTTACCTATTTGTATTGGTTTACCAGGGGTATGGATTTCCACGTCGTAGGGAGGAACGAAAGAAACACAAGCACGAGCCTCGTTGGCAAACACAACCAACCCAGCTGACGGCTGGTGTTGTGTTAAAAATCGTATTTACGAAATAGAATTTTAATAAATTTTATTCAAATTTCATAATCGGTGCACGGCAGGGAAAATGGACCGAAGGCGAAGTGGTGGAAGAGCCGTGGCTGTGAAAACAAATTGGTGCACTACAAGGGCACAACCAATGTGTGCCTGGCCGCTTGTACACACAACACAAATCCAGCTTCCAGCTTTGTGACACTTTTCCGAGCCAAGCTCGGAGAGATTCCGGTTGGCCTTTCCCTCGGGCCGTCCCCTCGGTCGGTTATATTTAAATCATGTTTTTCACAACATCCCACCAGCAACCGGAAAAGGGACGTGGTGTCACGACGGTTCCCGTATGCAAATATCCATCCGATCCGATGCCTCTAATTTGCCTAAACAAACATTGATTGAAATGTCAGTTTCTTCCTGCATCCCGCTCTCTCACGTAGCACAGCAAGTTTCTTACTCACTCGCTCGCACACACAAACCGCAATGGCTGCTAGGATTTCCCGATTCCGATCTCATCATTGCCTCCACGAACGAATCGTCGACGTGCCGTCGTTTAGTTTGCTTTCCACTTTTTTTTTTCTCTCCCCAAGGGGGCGCGAGAAAGGGGCGGTTTCAACGGGAGCGAACCGAGAGTGTAATGACTTATTACGGAGATATTTATTTATGTATGCAAATTAATCAAAACATAAATTGACTTCGCCCGGGCGGCACAGTCGGCGGCTGTGAACGGTAGCGGCTTGGTGGAAAGCCTACAAGCATTTCGATGCGGCGACGTCGAGTTTTTCCGCGACGGCACGCCGGCGAACGCAGGACGCGCAGGAAGGAAAAATGATAATAAATTTTCACAACCGTTTTTCGTGACAGGCGCTCGGTACGGGAATGGCAAGCGTATTGGCAAACAACGGTTCGCAATGGCGCAGAGTTTGTAAAGTAAATTAGTTTTTGCTTCTCTCTTGCCGAGCGTTTTGTCAACTTGCACGAACCATTGCGCCTGAAGCGTATGCAATCCAACAAAGCATGCTGTGAACGCTGTGAAAGTTTTGTGTCGGAGGAAAAGTGTAGTTTTCAAACTTTCAATAACCTCTACGTTGTTCTCTGTTTGAATTGTTCAAATATAATATTCCTTCATAATAGTAAAATTACGTTTTTAAGTTGAAGAAAACTTTTCAAAGAAACAATTTTGAGCTATTCGCGCATATCACAAGAATGAATATGTAATATCGACTTCCGGACTTTGTTTCCAAGAGTTGGGTAAGTTTTATTTTTATTTACATCGTCGCTACTTCATCAACAATTGCTTTTTTTGTTGATATTTTTTTAACAAACACATGATGACGGAAAAATCGCAAAAAAAGGCAACCCCGGTAACTTTCCCTCGTCAGTCCACTATGATTCTTTGGTTCCGCCTAATAAGCAAACCAGTTATGTTTGCATCGAAAATAAATAGAACTCCCGAATGAATCACTCCATCCAAGAAAGCGATGACGTACACTCGCCGCAATTGAAACTTGAACATCCATGATTCACTTCCTTTGGAAAAGGGATTCAAGGCTCATCTCACGTTCGTTGGGAAATGAGCACCAACCTGCACTGTCTCACATTCACCGATGGTGAGATAGAGAGAACGGGAGCCAGTGAGCAAAGGCCGAACGAAAATGTGCACAAAGAGCAGACGAAAACAAAATGGTGTAGCCATTGCGTCCAATGCGAGCCCATCGGCATGTTTCGGTATGCTTTCCTTCTCACGGTGCGTTTCGAGAAATTCACCACGGTCTCTCAAATGCAACCGGTTGTTTTCGCCTTCCAGTTCTCAAAGTGTGTGTGTTTGAGTCTCGTTGCCGCCGCTCAAATGGGCGGAGTTTTCCGGGGAAACCTGTTTCCCTTTCCATCGCTCGCGATAACTTCCCCTTCTTTTGCTATGCACTTTCGTTGCATTCTGTACCCCTCGTTGTGGGTATGCGAGTGTGTGTGAGGACTGAAGAAACCTGCGCACATCCACACACACACACAAGGCTGCTTGCCAAACACACATACACACGGGACGGAACCTTGGAGGGCTCCGCGTAGTCGAGGCGCGCGCGCTCTTAGTTGGGAAGCGTACGCCTGAAGGCTCGTACCGAAGCGAAAGCCACCCCGGGAGCGCAGCTGTCGGATTTTGGTTCTCCATCGCACGCACGCACGCGTTGAAAGGTGCCCGAATCGCAATCCCCCACCCCCTCTCCTCCCCTCCACCATGGTGGTTCTCATTCCCACCGCAAGAAAAACGGCATCGAAAAAGGACACGGTGTACGACTGTTTTGTTGAGCGAAATAAAATCGCGTTTACAATTTGTGCGGTTATCAACGTGGAAAGTCGGCGAGAACCGCTGCTCGCCCAGTGAAAAGAAGTGCAGTTCCGAAGTGCAAGTGCAACCGCGTATTACCCGTGCGATGCGTTTTTGCCGTCGGTAGTTGCGAAAACTGAAAATTCCGAGTTATTTTTTGGTGTATCCACACGGTTTTTTTTTTTGTTCCGCACTCAGGACGAATCTTTTTGTCAAAGTTCTTAAATGAATTGATTTTTGCGAACCGGGTGAAGGAAAAACGTCTTCAAAATCAGGTCGGAAAACGCGATCGGTACGTTGTCGGCGGTGGGCGAAAGGCGCAGGAAAGGCGGCAAAATTGAGAGGCACAAACGGAAGCGTGAACCCGCGAGTAACCCGCTGGTAAGGACAGGTGGTGGTGGTGGCGGCGGCGGCGGCGCTTGTGGTGGTGTAGGCCTCCGGCCGGTCCCGGAACCTAGGCCCGGTCCGTTTCGGGAAAGAAGCACCGCGAACCGAATGCTGCTCGACACGTCGACCAAAGATGTTGGAAGCCCTGCCGGCGGGGTGGACACGGGAGAACGAGATGACCCTCGGATGATGGGGGCTGGTGCCGCTGCCGCTGCTGCCGCCGCCGCTGCGGCCCTTTCGGCGGCCAAGGGAGCGACGGACTTCTCGATAGCGGCGATCATGGCACTGCGGGAGGGCTCCAGCAGGAGCCCTCTGGAAGCAGTTTTCGTAAGTGGCAAGTTTGTTTTCGATTTTCTACCTTTTACGCTCAATTTGATCGGGACGCGTTATTGTGCTTAAGTCAAAGAGAAAGGCTGGTGGGAATATGGTTTTGCTAAATGAGATCAGTTTATTTTGGGCTGATTAAAAGTCGCAACCAGAATTACAAATGAGAACAATCCGAATTGCTTTAATCGAAAAATTAAGTTCTGCACGTTACAGTTAAACTTTCCTAATTATTTATAAACTTTCTTAATGTATCTACATTATCTTAACAATGGTTATGATTAAGAAATATAGCGAGGGAAAATCATGTAATTGTTTTTTAAATTACAGATTATAATTATAATATCTTTGGTGGAACTATTTCGCCTATAATATTATACAATTAAAATAAAAAAAGAAACCATTCTTAGCTACTCGAATGTAAAAGGACACGTGCATGTTTAGTTGAATCAATGAAAAACATAGCTCAAAAGGTACAATTTTGAAGATTTAAAATAAACAGAACCGGCGATATGTTTTCCATGACTCTTTAGAATCTTTTACATTTTCATGGTCCTTCCAAAGCATTCCTTCCACCAAACCCCCGAAAATAAAAAATAAAAACCCAAAATCAATTTAATGTAGACACAAAACTGCAATTAAAAATATTAACTAGAAAATGAATCATTCATAAGATCTCTTGTTTTACTATAACAATAATACATGTTTTTTTTTGTTTTCGAGCCTATCTACTGTATACATGTTTTCATCATAAAAAAACAACCTTGACGCAGTCGGGGACAAAAAGTGCCCTTTTCTTAATCATTAGCCAAGGAGATAAACTTTAGCTTTTACCCCTAGAGACCTCACTTGAACCAAATCGGTTGTGAGAAAAAAAATCCAAATTATACGCCTCACGGAAAATAATTGCTATCACTGCACTAATTGGCGTTGACGTACGCTTTTTGACATATTACCAATTTGCCGGCCCAAAGCGAAAACCCCGTCACTCTCGGCCAGTGTTACAGCTAAATTAGTGTGGCTTAAGTCACAGCGAAGCGGTGGGAGACTTGGGCAGAACACTTGCACCGGACATTTGATTCGTCCGTGCGCGAAAAAGGCGTTTCGGGTAGATTGGTTTTAATATTTGCATCAAACAATCAACGCAGGGTTCGGGTTGGCATTTTGTCGCCGTCGTCGTTGGGGATCGTCCACAGCGAGTTTGGTCCAAGTGCAACTGTGTAGTAGACACCCGTCCGGGCCACCCGCTGTTGACAGAAGGTTCGGCTTTAGCGTTGGGTCCACCCCAAACGGGGCTCCAAAGCAGCAACAACTGGGGAATTTCGCACAGCCACCGTTGCATAATCATGTTGTGGCCGCCAAGCCGCACCGGTTTTTAATGTTTGTGTGTGTGTACCTTTATGCTGCTGGAGCGGACACTTAATTGAATTGCGTCAGTCTCGGGACCACCCACCTGGTAGCCTGGTTTTAATCGAGCCGATAATCTATTTAAAATTGATTTATTCCGTTGAGTGTGGAATTTGCACCCTTTGGTTGCGTTCGCGCAAAAGGAGAGAAAAGGAGAGAGAGAGACAGAGTGAGAGTGAAAGAGAACGACTGTGGGCAGGGTGTGGTGTGGTCGGTGGGGGGTGGGGTAGGATATGCAAACAACCGGACAGTAGCCTGTCATAATTCAGGCTGCAATCAGCGACCACCCGAGCCCCACCCGTACGCCACCCCTCGACAACGCGCCCTCGAGAGGGAGCCGAAGGGTGTTCGGTGGAGCTAAGCGCTCGGAGCTGAAAGGCTCTAATGAACTCAGCAGGAGCGATGGAAAATGAAACGGGCTGCGGATAGGTTTTGCGGCCAATTTTTGCGACCGTTTGGTGCCATTCCGGTGCGAGTCCTCCGGCCTGGCGTTTACCGTTCACTTTATTGGGATTGGTGTTTGAGGGGTTTTATTACTCGCTCCCCCCGAAGCATGAAAGATCGGGTGAGCTAAGGAAACATTGTCGGTTTATGAGAGCTACAACAAAGAATGTATCATAACGGCAGTCATCTCATACCTCATGTATCAAAAACACAGCATTGCAATTGTTCAAGAAATATTTAAAATAGAAAAAATAGTTTTCATTAAAATACTGGTAAATCTGTAATACTTTTAAGCCTAGCTTCATTGCTTTGCTTTGAAACATTGTAAATTCAACTTTTTGACAAGTTCAATCTATTTTTGAAAAATTCATTTTTTCACATTAGTTGCATATTAACAACCTTTGCAAACGATAAAATGCTGTCAGTTGGTCAGACAGCTGTCAAAATGTGCGCAGTTGTGTTTTTAGGTCGGCGTGTGAAAAATAGATTTGCAAAAATTTGCACACCTGATATAGAGTTCGAGTGGATGGAAAATAGTTGTTCGTGATGATGTACAATGGTTGTTGATAAGATTTTGGTGAACACACTATCCCTCTGGTGTTTTTTTTACACTTAAATACTCAAATCAACACTGAATGCGCTTCTATTTGCAACGACTTTCGAATAGCAACGTCTACACGAAACGAAAAAAGTGACAGCAAAATCGACATTTTCGCGTTTATTTTTAGTCAATTGCGCCTTGTGTTAACTAAGCTAATGTTTTGATTATTTATTTATTAGCTTTAAAAGCAAACAGTAATTATTATAGTTGCAACCAATACAGTTTTATCCAACGTAAATGTCTTTGCAATTGATCTAAAAACAATTATATTCAGTTCTATATCACTTGAAAGAGGTTACAAATTGCTTAAAAAGACATCACTTTTAACAACTGTTCGCCCCTCGCTAAAATAATACAAAACTGGGTTTGACTTTTAAAAAACCTGTATAATTTTATCAATCATACAGCCATTACAATATAAATGGATTTAAGTGCCGAAAAATAGCAATGTAATTAAAAGTACCAGGTAATAAACCATTATTTAAATTGTGATATATAAATAAAGTTTAAGAAAATGTTACTAAAACTTTCATGCAGACCGAATAAAGTGGGTCAGCTTATTTTATAATCCGATTATGTAAATAATTAGTACAATCCAACGATTCTCTCATTTCGACCTCCTCCATCCCCATCAGCCAGCGAGGAGCAGAATAAAATATGATTATGTTTGCAGTAACAGTTTTATTTTTCACACCTGCTAACCGATCAACTTCACTCGTCTGTTTACCTACGCAATGATCTACTTGAGCGCCGAGAGTCCAGTACCATTTCCGGGTCTGTTCGCTTCAAATCGAAAAGATAAACACGACTCCAGTGCCGGTTCCGGCGTCAGTTGTTCGTCGGCATGTGCATGTTACGGGCCCATTTCGACGGTGTTGGTGCGAACTGTTCGCACTTTACCCCGGTACCCATCATTAGCATTATCGGAGCATCGCAGCTCCAAAAGACGCGAAGATGATCCATCCATGATGGTGATGGCGGTGGCGGTTGATGATGATGATGACGTCCGCCACAATCGCTTCGATAAACCCCCTTTCTAATGAGTGCGTGAGGGAAAAAAAATCCATTCGGTTGTGAGGTGAAAAAGTACGACAGAGCCATTCCTCACGCGAGCGGTAAACAGAAAAGATAAACCTCATTTCAGCCCTCCGAATCTCAGCTCCCTATCAGGAGTCTCGGAAGTCGGTTTGTGGCTCCCACTCGCATCGGGCTGTAAAGGGTTCGCATAAGGGAGAAGCTCACACCGAGGCAAAGCTAGAGGCCAACCCGTTGACAGAGAGTTCCTTCTTTCGTGCGTGCGTGAGGTGCGTGAGCTGTTGCGTATGCGTGCTGACGGTTGAGCGGAAACGGATTTCGGGGGCGAGAAAAATGCTGAAGGGTGTAAGGGAAAAAGTTGTGTCGATGAAAGCGTCCTGTTTAACCCCGATATAGGTGGAGTCGGGGTGGTCGTCGGGCAAATGGGTTTTGGAAACTCGAGGGACCGAACGGCTTGTGTTGCCGAAGTTGAGTAATAAAGTGTTGAAAAACTTTGTGGATTTACGAAAATCAAACCCCTTTCTGGAGGGAGTTCCCAGTCATTTTCTCAAACTCCCGTTTACTCGAAGTCAATTATTTTGCAACCCGTATTTGCGTGGTGCTTCCATTTCCCACCGAAAGTGTTGATGTTTTGTTGGCTCAAAGTGTTGCAATGTTTGCGTACGTCCGTTTGCGTTTAACGATTTGAGTCTCTAGTTTACTACCTTGCTCGTGAAGGCTTTCCTCCCGCAACAAAATGTCAATTAAAAGTGAGTTGCGATCGATCGGAGGCGTTTTCAAGGTGGAAAATGTGCCCCATTAGCCGGCTGTGGACCATTGAACAAGCGTTCAGTTCCGGATGTGTTGATCGTCAGGCGAACTTTATGTTTTCCTTCGCGAGAGTTCACCTCCGGTAACCTGTGGCGTAACAAACGAAAGTTCGAACCCGCGGTTGTCATAAACCAGGTTGGAGTCACGTTGCGAAGGTAAAGTGAAACTGGACCTCCGATCGATTGAATTAATTTTCACCCATCGACGCCCATTTACACCTGATTGGCTTTTATGGATTGCACAATTGGTTTCAATAAAACGAAATGTTGGCGAATAATTTCGAACCGGGTGAAGCTGACGAGCGATGAAAAATGGAGGAAAAAAGAAAAACCTTCCCCGCGAAACAAAGTCCAAGAACTGGTGAGTTCGTGTTGAGCCAAAGGCGGGGAACACCTACACGAAGCTTGTAGTTGCCTTCCATAAAGCAACGAAAATAATCATCAAGAATTACACAACACGATCATTGCTCCAATTAGGAGATGACACGGCTCAACCCGAGCGCCATTGCCGAGAAAATTAAATCCAGCCTCAGCCAGTTTGCATAAACATGCTGTCCAGGCGCACCGCAATTGCTTGTCCGTTTCGGTCATGAATATTTCTTCGCACCCTTCCACCGCCATGGGGCGAACGGTTTGTTTGGCGTTGTTAAATGGCGTCGCTGTCTCGTTGTGGCTCACGTTGATTTTTATTCACGTATTTATGATTTCCAACGGTTCCATCCGAAATGGTTGCTAAATGTCTCTATTGTTCGCCGGTTGGGATGGAAAGAATGAAAACCGGGAGGGGAGGGGGAGGGGGAGGAAAAAGTACAGGATAACAAATACAACAACGAAAGCATCTGATCTCCTCCCCTTCCCCCTCCCCCATTATTCCACCTACCAAAGCACGAAGCTGAAAGCCACCATCGTGTTGTGGTGCGTATTTTGTTTTTTATTGTTTCACGCCTAATTTAATGTATTCCATATTTCCATTCCCTTGGTTTGTGTTTGGGGACTAGCATTGGATGCACCCTTACTCCCGAGGGTGTGTGTGTCTGTGTCTGTGTGCGAGTATGTGAGGGAGTGGCGTTCTTTATTTATATATTTGCAACGTAATCGGAATTAATTTATGCGTATTAATGTTTGATTTATTAAACAAGCGGTAATCGCGGTGTTAATGGAATATTTAATTAGCTGAAACATGGTACTTCTCACCGGGGATGGCGATGATACGGGGTTGGGCTCACCGGAAGCAGGGGCTTGGGGGAAAGCACAATCACTTTGAAAAGGAATAATAAATTGCACAGCGAATGTAACAAAGACAAGGCCATTTATTAAAGTACAATATACGTTTGCTTGGGTTTCGATTTATCTTTCAGGTTCCCAAAACTCATCCTCCGACCGGCTCTCGGAGGCGGACGACGAGGTGGACGTGGACGTGGAGGAGTGCAGTGACTCGGAGGAACCGAAATCCTCCGACAGTGGCCGTGTGACCCACTCGCGGGCAACCGAAACCCCGAACAGTGTCTCCGTGTCGGACGAGGAGCGGCTTTCACCGGAACCGGCGCAGGTAAGGATCCATCTCCGGGGTTGCCCTTCCCTCCCTTAATGCCTTACCCGACACTCCACAATCTCAATCCAACCAGAAACGGCCTACGATCGTTGGATCCTGCAATTCCGACGACCTTCGACCGGTGCAGTGTCATCTGGAGACGAAGGAGCTCTGGGACAAGTTCAACGAGCTCGGCACGGAAATGATCATCACCAAGACGGGCCGGTAAGTGACGTCTTCCTTTGCCTTCGTATAGGTGGCCACACACAAGCGTGTGTGTGCTCGCGAGTTCGTATGACGGAAACGGGAACATCTCTATCAAACGATCATTATCAGGGTGCGGTCGGGAAAGTGTCGGAATTAGGCGTCATTTTCCGGGTGGGATTAGGGTCAATAAATCATCCGTCCACCTTTCCTTTCCTACGTTTCCTTCACGAATCCTTCGACAGCCAGCGGGAATTAGGGGAAGAAACTGCACTTTTGACTGTTTTTCCGGTCGAGAAAGCAAAATAGGAAGCGTGGGGCGATCGGGAAGTGAAAAGAATACTTGAAGGAGTCGGAACGTTGAATTGGTCATTAGGCATGATTATGAGGAGTGGAATTAGCTGCATACATTCTCAAGACATCTTAATTCTCGCGTCATAGATGGTTTATTTTGTTCAAAAATTAAGAATCAACAGACAGTGTATTACAGTCATTATCAAATCGTTTTGAATAATTCTTCAGTTACATTTATATAAATGTGTTAATCACTCATACTTAGAGTACTCATGTTTCAAGTTTTCTTTCGGTGAAAAATGTCTGTAAACTGTAAAAACTTTGCATGGGAACTATCAATACAAACCAACAACAGTGATATGAGACTTTTCAAGATACTTGGCTAGATAGTAAATTAAAAAGGTCTGGCAACAAATTCCAAATTGAAAGCTCTACAATATGAAGATGTAAATGGCTTCCAGAGGGAACCTTTTTAAAGGGATTGATATCCCTTCTTATATAAAAACAAACTTCCTACCAAAACGCGATGGCGTCCCAGTTTCAAGGGTGGTAATTTGTTTTCAATTTGAAAATTTAATGCCTTGTTTTTCAGTTTGATTTTCAATTACTTTGCCGCTGGAGTCGGACATTTTCATTGGGTTTGTTTTTGCTGCCGTCCGTGGCGCAAAACGGCTCGATTGGGTCCTGGGAAATGGCAGTAACACGTGGCACTCTCTCACGGCTTGTGACGATGACGCCGGTTTCGTTGCATTCGTTTGGCATGGAATGATTTAGCTTCATTCTCGCACGAATGTTCGAATGGAAAGCGCAGCATGGGCCGGTGGAAAACATTCCCACTAGCCGCTCGTAGATGGGAGCGCTTCTTAGTGTTACAATTTAGTCCTGGAAGAGAATGCGACACGATGGAAAAACCAACGCAGAGGGACTTCCTGCAAACAGCCTAAAACCTAGAGCCAATGCAAGTGGTCGCTTCTGGGTCTGACGAAAACGTTTGCCCGGCTAAAGGATGGGCCCGTGTCAACTGGAGCCATACCGTTTCGTCCAACGTTACTTCGAGCAGGACAATCGGCACAAACAAGCCATCGCATGTGGCTGGAGGTTGGTGTTTTTGTTTTGTTTGGTTTTCGTGTTTCCTTTTTTGGGGGTTTTCACCCTAAGGCCCCTTTAAATTTTTCCACAGTTCCAACTCAATCCAATATGTCGTTTGTCAGTTTAAATTACTCAAAAAATCCCCGTTTTAGCTCGCTGCTAGGAGAAAAGCTGGGGGGAATAGAAACTCGTACTGACTCCTCCTACACCGACATGAAAACAGATCATTCTTCATCGAGCCGACATGTCGGTTTCCTTCAATTGCACTTCGTGGTTTTTCCTTTTTACTCGCGAGGGAAGAGTTTCCCCGTTGGTTTTATATCACTTCAACAATGTTTCCATCGGGTGGACGTTTAGTAAACAAGAGAATGTCCTTTCGAGAAGGGACAATGTAAAATGGATGACAATCACGCTTGAAAAAGTGGAAAAAAATATGAGAGTTTCCTACAATTCCAGGAAAAAGTAAAAGATCGTTAAAAATGAAATCATTTCAATATCTAACTAATTTTTCTGTAGTTTTCTGACGTTTTAATAAATATTCTGGGAAACTCCAGAGCACAAGTTACCTACAAGGAACCTAAAGGTGATGGTTGTTCTTCACCCTCAATGATTGACTGCTCGATTTGAATCACATTAATGTTTAATGAGAATGAATGAACAAGCGTGAAAATTGCCCTAATGTCTTGGAAAAACGAACGGTCCTTAGAGGCTCAAATCGTCCTTTTTCAATTTACACTCCAAACACTGAAAGGTGTCCGTTTACCTTACGGGTAATGGACGCGCTGGCGTGTAACCGATCGCAATTAAACTGCCAACCGAAGGTGTTGCAGGTAGAGTTGATTACAGTGAGTCTTTTGACCCGCGCTTTTATTGGCTGTTGGTGTTACATTCCTTTGCCAAACCGATTGTTTTAATAATGAAAAATGAAAGTCGGGCACGGAAAAGCATCGTCTTGAGGCGTGTGCATTTTACATGAGTCTAGGTGTCAGTGAAAAAATAAACGATTCCCATCCGGTGGCATTCCCAGCGTTGTCAACATGTTAACGTTGGCCGCACCAAAGAAACATTCAAACTGTAAGGGAAGTTATAAAAAAATAGATCGAGCCTTAGTCTTGTGTTCACCATGCAAACGATATAGAAAAATACCCACAAACAACGCCACAAACAAAGGTGTGTAAGGCACTCATTGGCTGCTGAAGGCTCAACCAGCAGCCGGACGTACGTTGAAGCCACCCGCGGTGCACTTTTAGGATTGGCTCCTTAATTAGGCAAAAGGTGTTTATAATCGACGCGCCCGAACGAACGAACGAGCGAACGCTCCGTTTCCGAAAGCCTTGGGGATTTTAATTTACGTACCTTCGCGCCCTGTTGTGGTCCTGTTGTGCAGCTTTGATTGTTTTCTTTTTCCCTTATGCCTCCAAACCCCCCTTACTTTTTACGGGAAGCTTTTCCGTCGCTGCAACCCACGATTGCGTTGTGCGTTGGGGTGAGGTACAATAAAAAATTAATAAGATTACATTTATAACGCGCCCGCGTGTCGCCAAAGAAAACCAACCTCCGGCCGCAGCGACGGGCGCAAATGAAAACAACACCAAAGGTTTGTCACCTTAAATTGCTGATAAGCTTCACGGATTTTTATTGAGCCGGTAGTAAATTTAAATTTAATTAAACAACCGTTCCACCGGAAAGGAGTTGTGGAGTTTGAAATGAAAAACAAATCGCTCCTTCCACGATTTGTCCATTCACCAGCCGGGAACCCGGGCCGGGATCGAAACGCACATGTTGTTCCGGGTAGATAAGGACCTCGTGAAAACAGCACTCCCTCCGCCCCGACCCCCGGGGGGTGCAAACGATCGGCGCGCTCGATCGCTCGGGGATTAGGTTTTATCGAATAATTTATTGCCTTAACAAGAATTAAAATCAATGCCCGACTCGCTGCGCGATCGAGGGGTATTCGGGGCTTGACGAAATTAGTTAAGGAGGCTTGCCTGAGCTGGCCTCCTAGGTCTTGGGCTCGGGAGGATCGGACGGGTTTTGTTTTTGTCGTCCCAATCAGCTCACTCGATTACGATCGGATGATTTTTCTCACTTTTCACTTAGTTGATTACGGTGCGTGCGTTTGACGCGTGATTCGACAGAAGATAAATCAATTGTTTCCAGCGTGTTTTCAATCATCGTTAAACGGGTGCGTTTTTATTGTTACATCACACCATTCAATCAAAGGGATTTCATAAAATAAGTGTTACCCGGAACTACTTGTGTTGAGTTTGATGAGAATGGGATGGTTTTACTGAAGCAAAGTTTTAAAATAATTTGCTACCACTTTTAACTGATTTTTAATTCACCCAAAACATCAACCATCCTATCCCAGATTAACGAAACCACGCTCAATACAGGCTTTGGCACCTATGTTAAGCTCTAACCTACCGATGATTGAAATAGCTCAAGGAATTCTGTCTGTAACTCATCTGACTTTGTTTCTAGCCCATCTGGATTTGTCTCCAGCCGAAAACAGGAAATAAACAAAGTACAGGAAAAGACCCGAACATGGATTCATAAACGAGAGGTGCAGGTTTTTTGCTTCAGACTACTTTGTTCAATCAGAAATCTATTTCAATTGAAGCACTGAATGTATTATTGTAAACCTACACGGCATGGAAACCAAAGAAGTAAAACAGAACATAAAACGATTGGTGGTCATTGATTTGATGATAAAACATACAAACTTTGTTATAGTTTGAAGAACACCTTCATATCAACCACTGAAAATTCAGACGAGACGAATGTACATAAGTAATGTTTGTTCTGCATCTGCGAAGTCTTGAGTAGGTATTATAAACGTCAAACTTTAGTCTGCTAGCCTCGGTTTTCGTCGCTGTCAAAGTCCCGTTTGGTGACAAAAACCGAGGCCAGCCTGTAATTGTGGTTATGCTATATTTTAAAACTCCAAAAACCAAAAATATTTGCACACATACGTATGTTAACACAGAAGGCAGCATTGTGATGTTTAACTCAGTGGGATAAACGCATTCTCTTATCTGTTAAGTGACTCTGGTTGATCTAAGCTGGTACGTTTAAGCCACCGAGTTAAATATCACGATGCTGCCTACCTATTTACGTACGCATGCACATACAAAAATTATACGGAAAATCATTCAAAAATACGTAAGAATAACTTTAAAGCATCCAAAATAATGTGTTTGTTGTTCTTGGAGTTGTACAATATACCATAACCACCATTACTTTGTTTATTCACTGGGTTTTGGCTTGAGATAAACCCCCCCCCCCTGTTTTCCTGTTAGAGACAAAGTCAGATAAATTAGAGACAACAGTTGATGAGTTATTTCAAAACAAAGTGCGTTAGAGACAAAATCACCCGTTTTCTAGGCAAAGTTGGCTGGCAACGCCTGTAATTCAGCGCCAGCCGGGTCTTTCATCAAATTGAAATCTTATACACAGGAGATAATCAATCGCGGTCGTGCGTCACCCGGGAATGCGTGTGTCGTCCGGAAACCATCGATACGGTTACGATAAACGACGAACCAAAACTATGCCAGGCCCTAGAAAACCAGGTGATCGCACTATCGTATCGTCGGTTGGAATCGGTTGGTTTTTTACGAGTCCCAGCGCGAACCGTGCTCCATCCGACGGCCGTCCACGGCGTTCGAAATTTCGGCTGCGGCTCGGGAAACCCACCGCGAAAATGGGCAGCTGTTTGGCCGAAAATGCGCGCATAACGAATCTCGAGGCGCTTGATTTATGGCCCGTGGGACGTGGCTCCAAGTGGCCATTATCTACAGCGTGTGCGAGTGTGTGTGTGTGCCTTAGTGTTGGTGCTGGAGTCACCCTACCGGAGCAAGGGGAGCTCCCGTTCGTTGTCTTGTCGATTCTAGCAAACCCGAGCCCACGTTTGGGATATAGTTTCCACAACCGTCACAACGGGCACTCATACATAAAACATACGCCGTTTGACCATGTTTCCCGATGGTTCCCTCGACACCTTTCTTGCCCTGTTTTCCTATCCCCCACCCCGGGGCGTATTCCTCCGGAGATTCGGAGGTGCGCGTTTTATCGTGGTTTAATTAATTGAGATTAGTTTACTGTCGCCGAAATGAATCCACGAGCCGCGAATGTAGCCCTGGCTGACGACATGGTCCGCGGGCAACGATGTTCGTAGGAAGGAAAGAGAGAAGGAGACTGACAAACAGAGACGGTGAGAATTCCCAAGCCTCCAAAGCACGAATCCGGTGTTGGAGGGTTCGATTTCAGACAACTTTCCCCCCCGATTCGGCGGTCGTACGGCGCACCCGAAAGCCGGAAAAATTATGCTGATTGAATTGTTGTGCCATAAAATGAGCAGCTGCCAAACCGATCGAAAAAAGCCCGAGCCGCGCGATCGAGGATTTTGCAGGAGCGCGTTGGGTGGCGCCGCGAATGCAATTTCGGGCACCGGGAAACCTCGGCCGAACGAGCGTATTTAGCTGATTATTTTGCAGCCTCCTAGATTAGAGTCCTCTCGGGAGGGTTGGAATTGGAACGGGGAGGGCATCGGAGCAGGACATATCAGCAGGAGAAAAGACAGACATTAGCCTCCAAATGAAGCCATTTCGAGCTGGAGCCTAACCTTCGGTCCGGTTGTGCCTCCCGCCGCCCCAAGATGCTGCGTGCTCCGTTCTTTTTGGTATCGATCGTAAATTAATTCAATTGCAGTAGGCTTATTGAGTTTACGAGAGGCCTTTTCTTCGCGTTTTTTTCCCCCGCCTGCACTATATGACGTCTGATGAGGGTAGTTTTTGTGCGTGGTATAAAAGGCTAAGCACACCACCGACGTGTTCGTGTTCGTGTCCCTGAAATTGCACCCCGAAAATCGCACAACAGAGCGAGCGATGGCAAAACTACCACGAGAAAGATGGGGCAGAAAACGAACCCCGCAAATCTTCGATCATAAAACAGAAGTTCGCCAAAGAAAGCGGAGGTTCGTTCGCTTCACCTTCACCGTGAATAAATATACTGATCATTTTTATAACGCGACACATCGGAAAGGCGATCGTGCTCCCATAACCGATCGGATTGCCTCAACCATCGTCAGGGTGCATCAAGGCGCGCGTTGAAAGCCAATTTGAAGAGACGGATTTAGTGGGGGAGCTAAAGCCGTTGCCAGCTTTACGAGCGACTCCCGGGTGAGGTCGTTTTACGGCGCGATCCGTCGACACGAGGGATCCGTTTGTGATCTGTCTGATCCGATGCATCCTAACATCGGCCGGAGACATTACTGTTTCGGTTTATCGCTTTATTGGCCCGTGGAGGTGCATTTGTGGTGTGATGTTACCTTTTTCTTTTTCCTTTAAGTCACCCGGGGCCTTGATTGTGGCTAATTCCTGGTAAAGTCCTGCACGGTCATTACCGCGCAAGACTTACGTGTGCAGTGTTTGGAGCGCATTGGAGCAGTTTGAACTCCGGCAAAGGATACGTTCGCTTCAGAGCACATCAAAGGCTTCCTCGAACTCGAAAGCTCAAGGTCTCCGGAGTGCGAGTTCTACTCGCACAAACCTTTTCCCTATGATGGCACGCCAACACACTGGCCACACATCAATCTTCTTTCCAGCCGAAGACAGCTTAATTAACACCCTTTTTGTCCGGGGCGGCGTCGACCTGCCATGGGTGAACCGAAGCCCAAAGGGGGATTTTTGTTCGGAACCGGGAGGTTAAGCTCAGCTTAAGCTCGGCCAGATCAATTCTGAGCCGAGTGAACCGAAGGGCTGGCCTATCATCAATTACCGGTGTGCCATCGGTGTTGGCTTATGGGCCCTTCCGAAACAACAGGATAACGTGCGTAATGATTCTGGGCCAGTGGTGTCGAACTGATCACCTTTAAAATATCCAAGAATGATATTTCGAGGGGAGCAAAAACACTGGAATGATTCAAGTCAAACCTAAGTTTCTCCTAACATGAGCTCTACATTGCAGCCCGACGTCCCACTTCAAAAGTAGCCCAGTTTCTGCAGAACAATCACGCCAGCAAAGCACGACAGAGGTAGGATAATATTGGGAAATATACATGACATTGCGGCGCAAACTTGGCCCAAAAGTTTTGCTGATTTACCATTGCAATGATTGAAATTAGTTTAGTAACGTTTTTTATGCACCGTGGGTGAGTTTGCCGCTTACACATTTAAAATTCACTGAGAAAACAAACTAAAACTGACAAAGACGATATTTTGCTCCACCATACGAGGTGTATATTTTCCGTCATCTCATCCTTGTTGAAGTACAGTTTGTTTACGTTTCGGTGACAGAAAAAACGTTGGTAAAAATATCAATCAAAATGGAATTTTATAACTGAATAACATTCGTGAAGAGTAGAAATAAGTAGTGAAACATAAAGTCTGATGTTTCGTGGTGAATATTGCTCATTTTGTTATAGTTAATTTTTCGGTTTGTTTACGTTTTGTTCTACTGTGAGTTTGTTTACGTTTCGAATATAACATTTGACAAGAACTAACGCGAGATCGCGTTTGGCGACAGTTTCGCTGTTTCCATTCCTGACATTATCTATCGCGCTGCAGTGTAGAGCTCGTTAAAGAACTGTTCTCGTCTATCCAACTCATGAGAACTTCAATATGTCATTCCTTCCAAATGCGGGGTTCGCTAGCCCTGCCTTCTGTAAAACATCACCAATCCAAAACATTCCCTCATGCCCTCCCATTCGAATCGGACGCTCACGACGGTTGGATAATCGTTTCCAATAAGCTGTCGATGAGAGTGTGAAGAATCTAAACGCCTAATCGTTAGTGTCACCCACCGAAACCGGAGATCATCGGAATGCCTCCCGTTTCCCGAACCTCGTCCGGCAACGCTCCGCTTTCCAAACGTCCGCTGTCTAGCCGTCGGGCCGGCTTAAGCTTCGCCAACGAAACAAACATAAATTATGCAAATTCAGTGACCACACTGTCGATCGCCTCATGCCATCGATCGCTCTTCTCTTCGGTTCCCCGTTGTCGTCGTCGTCGTCCAGAGGTGGCAACGATTTGTTGGCATCTTGTTTCGTACATTTGTTTGGGTGCTGTTTTTTATTTACGCTCCTTTTCTTTTAATGTGAGGATTTTAGTCACCTGAAACGCGCTCATTATCTGATTAATTTGTAAATTCATTAATTTTCCATATCTTCCCGAAGTGATCGCCCTCGTCGTCGTCGTTGTCGATGGTCGATTCGAGCTTGTGTTTTCTAATGTGTGGCCAGGTTGGAGGACTGATCGTTCACCCATCGATGAAAGGTGATACCTTCCGCTGGCCGTAGACTTTTGTCGAAGAAAAATCGTCTTCCGAACGAGTGTTGACAAAGTGTTGATCGAGTAACGATCGAACGCATACTAGCGCTCCACCTCCAACCTCAAACGCCGAGAATCTACGGGCGAGGATTAAGAAGGGAACCTGTTCGTCATAAATTACGACCCGGTTGTCAACGTGTCCATGCAGCGTGTCAGCGTGCAAAGCGTCCGGCCGAAGTAATGGCTCAGTTTTCCCGGGCTGACAATGGTGGTCGGTTTGTCGTGCAAGAGATCCACCCCGGGGCTGGTGGTTCCCGAACCTGCCACTTACCGTTCTGTGGTGATGGTTGGTTGTAACCCCGGGGTTGGTGGGACTCCCGTTGATCCCGGGGTCCAACCCGACACGGGTAACTATGCAATAGGCAACATTCTTTTCTGCACGGCAGGAGGTCTTCGACGACGATCGGCGATAGAATACCGCTGCGCAACCGGTTGACAACTGAGGCATGCAGCTGGCATTTTGTTGTTGCTGCGGCAACAAGCCGATAGGATCTCAAGGTGGTCGAGAATAATTTACACGATTAAGGAGTTGATCGGCGTTTGCCTTAATGAGTGTTTAATTACCATTATTGAAATGCTTTTTAATTGCGTTGCATCAACAACATAAAATGGCAGAGAACAGAGTAGATAAATTTAAATAAACTTCTTTGATACATAAATCCTAACCAATTGCTAACAAACTGGTTTCAAAAACTGGCAACATGGTTGCATCTTCGACACTTTTACTTACCCCTTCACCGGACATGGCCATGAAAACAATGTCATTTTCACCACCTCCAACGGCCGACATTACACCACCCGGTCGCAATTAGAGCATTATCGTTATTTATCGCACATAATCACCTTTCGGTGGGATAGAATTGTCAGCGGCAAAAAGAAAAGTTGCCACGCTCGCCATTACCTCCCTGTTTTTTGCCAGTCGTTCACTTTCCTTCCGTTTCCTTATGCCGTCAACGCGTCCACGGGCAAATAAATTACGAAAATTCAACACCACCCCTCTCGTGGCCGCGCTTTCCCTGGCCCTTGGACACAAATGGTCCTTTTCATCGCAAATGCGCTTTTATTTTTTTCAAGTCACCCCACCCCTTTGGTATGTAGATTTCCCCCTTTCCGGCACCCCTACCCCAACCAGATGCGTGGGGTGGCCGAAGTGACAAGAAATGAAATGTGGTGGAAAATTATGAGCGCAAGGAATGGGAACGTTACAAACTCACAGCCATCACCGGAATGGCAGTTGACAAAGTTTTCTTTTTTCACCCGTTGCCCACAATTGCCAGGTAATTTAGATTTTAGGCCAGCGACAGGGAGGAACGGTGGGCGAGGAAAAGCGAAGGGAAGGCCTAGCCCGGGTGCATATGAAAATTTCCCAACGACATGCGAATCGATCATTAGCAGGTATTCACTCAAATGCGGGCCACGCGGTAATGGCTTCACTGGCTTCACTTTCGCCCGGCGGTTCCGAAGACCACCGCAAGGTTGGTGGCGAATTTTCCAAGACACTTTAGCCGAGCCGGTGGGTTCGGGTTCTCGGACCACCGACGACGAAGACGGGACGGGTTGATTCCGGTTGATTCGGTGTCAATCTGACGAGGGCACGCGTGCTGGTTTTTGAGCACCCGAGGTCAAATTAAGTCATTTCGGGAACTCCAAGGCACCAAGGCAGTTCGTGAAAACATTTCGGAACATTGGTCGTAGAGTTAATGGAACAACGTTTATTTGTTCTTTGAGTTTCCATACCTCGAATTTCTAGTAGCACGCGCTTCATCGAACGGAAAATCGCAATCAGCGGAAGCCGGAGCGGGAAGAAAGGAAACAAAAAGACAAATTCACAAGCTCACAAAATACCACCCCGAAAGGGTCTTTTCTTTTTTTGGGGGGGGAAAGCAAAGGGTTACCATACGCACACGACAGGCCACCGAAGGCACCGAAGATTAATCACCAGCGCGAGTGGCGAGGTTTATTCTCATCATAAATAAACATCTACTTAAATCCTTCCCCGGGCGTTCCGGGCCTTTCGCTGAGAAGGATTCCGGTACGCTTCCGAGCCGGAGAGGCCAGAACTTGGCAAAGTTCGTAGCCAGCACGGAGGGACCCGATCCCAGCGTCGATGGGTCCGCTCTCGCGTAAGAATAATGACTATTTTGACGTTTCAATATAGGTACACAAATATAAGAATAACGATGCTCATTTGTTACGCTTCATCGCGCGCACTGGAACTGTGGCGTCCAGTGTGTTGGGACGCATGGACACATTGGTGGAAGGTCTTTTTCTCGTGTGTTAAGGTTCTCATTGAGGTTCTTTTCGCTGGCAGTTGCCGTTTTTGGAATAACGTGAAGAAGGGATGAGAGGTTTCGAGAAGTCGTTCCAAGGAGTCTCCGAGAGTTCGAGCAAATTTTTCATTTTATTCTAACATTGAATGGAAAATTTAAAAGCATTTCTTAAATATAAATTAACATTAATATAAACTAGTTGAGGTAAAAAAATTAATAAAACATAACCAGCGGCCACCTCTAGGGCGTTCGGAAACGGATGATATCACCCTGAACTGCGTAACGAATCGATGGGACAAATGCGAAGACGATGCTGCTCACTACCGCCTTTTCTCAGTAGTTGCGGGCTTGTTTGTGTGTGTGTGTAATCGTATTATCCTGCGTTTTCGGGATTTTTTCAATTAATTATTTGTTTGGAATTTTAATTTCGTTCCACCTTCACAAATCCCGGGCGGTTTACAATCCCGCGGGGTTTGAAAATCGAAAGGAAAGACACACACCGAGTCCCGCCTTGGGTACCCTTTTTGTGGAAGGCAAAATACCCCCGGGGTAATGGAGAAGGGAGTGGAAGGGAAAATATGACACACCGAGCGAAGAAAGGAAACGACAACGAGCGGCCATTTGTAGCTGCATTTTTATGGCCACCACCGCAAACACCTTGGGCGTGCGCAGCAGGATCGAAACCGGTGGGGCCCCCCCAGGCTGCGGGTCCAGTGTCCCGGAGGGATAAATATTGTCACCTTCGGGTTTCCGTTGTGGCACGCATTGTCCACAGAGTCCGAGAGCCCGACCCTAAGGTTCTCGAGAGGAAAAACGGACGCAATAAACAAATATGAAAAGTTGCATGAAAGAGTCGAACAAATGTACTCGTATTTATCACGCTTGTTCGGGTTTTGCCCATCACGGAGGGATGTGGGCTTCTTGGGGTTCGCTGCGACGTTTCCGTGCCAACAAGTGTTGAAAGACAGATACGGCCACCCACGGGCACCCCCCTCCCAAGGGGTGGACGAGCATCGGACGAGCACGAGAGGATTGGTTTGGGAGATGTCAGGAAGCCGATCCCCGATGGACCACCGATCCGGATTCGATTTTGTCTCACACTTCCAGAGTGTTTTGAAAAATTTGCTAAAATTAGAGGCCCCGAAATTATGGGTTTCACTCATTTTTTTTTCGCTCTCCTCACCCAATCCTCGTTCACCTCGACGACGTTTTCTTTGCAGTGCGCGGATGGATGAACGGTTCGTTTAGGAGCAAGGCACCCGAACCGATATTCTCGACGATTCGGTTCAAATGGTGATGACTGACAGGCGGCGCGGTATCGACGCCAATCAGGGTGTTCCCGGAACCCCGAGGGCCATCACTCAAAAACAAAACAAAAACAACAACAACAACAAAAAACAACCACCGTCCGGACATAACCGAAACCGCCGCCGGGCAGGTCCAAGTTCTCGCCGGTCCAAGAATCGGAGTGTTGTGTCGAAAATAGTGATTAGTACTTTTTCGGGTACGGGTTTTGGAAGACTTCCCACCGTTGAGGAAAGTGTTAGAAAAGGCGTTACCCTGGGCGCGATGGTGCGGTGTGGCCACTTTATTATCATCAATTTCCGCTACCCGGAACAGGCGGAGGGGAGGAAAGCTCATCACGCTGGCGAAGGAGCGGTTAAGACATTTCGATCATTAGCGGGATAATAATATAATTTCAAAGAATCTCTCGTTTTTTTTCCCTCGAAACTTCCGCGCCTTCCGGACGGATTGCCTTCCTTCGGTGTCAACGATGGTGGTCACCGAGCGTGAGGTAGTTCTACGTGGTAAATCCATCAACAGCTTGGGCGATGATAATACTTCTAGAAGATTTTTTTTGTGGAGACTGCAAGGCTTTAAGAATGTAAAAACTTCACAACAGGAATGAACACTGGGGAACAAAGCATTAAAATATCGCAGAAATGCTTTTAAAAAAGAATGTACCACCATCAGAACAGGTGCTGACCTAGAAAGCTAATAGCAAGACAAGATGAAAAAACGCGCTCATAATTTCATGCGAAACACTTTCCCTGTCGGTACCTGCTGGAACGTACATACTTCACCGATAACTTGTTTACATGCACTTCTGGAGAAATTACCCAACACATAGTAGTGGCCCGTCGTTAACCTTGGCCGGGCGTGTACGCGACCGGATCCCAGCAGAATTCCTCACCTCGTGATGAGCCCCGGGAACAGCATATCGTTTCCAAATGCATTTACAAAGTCGTTTATCACCCGATATCGCCGGCGTGGCACATAACCGACCCTAGTACATCGAAATGCAAACCGAAATAACTTCATCAACTTCTGCCACCAATTCATTAACCCGGGGAACCTTTCCCGACGGACTCCTCGAAGGTGAGTTCATAAATATGTTCCCCGGGTTCTTAACCGTTTTATGCGAGCTCGGTGGGCAGTTGGGTAACGAAAAAGAGAGGGGAGAGGGGGGGGGGGGGACGAATGAAAACATCACCACCTTCTCCGGTCCAAGTGCACACATTTATAGGCTTGTACGCATGGTGCTCTTCCTTCCGATAAACTTTAACTTCATGCACTCAACATGCTCAACAACACCTTGAAGCGCATCCGCGAGCGCATCGAAAACAGCATACCTCAGGGTCATAATTAATTTACAATCCCTCCTCCCCGTTGCCCCCCTCGACATTCCTCGGCCGGGGACGAGTCGCTGAGTCCCGTTTGGTGCGCGCGCGCGCGCGCTCATGAGCATATGAAGCATATCCAGGCTGGTCTCTGTTTTTTATCCATCCGATCTTCCGATGTGTGCGATTATCATACGCATAGTTCGTGGTCTTTTATGCTTGTTTTCCGTTTTTATTGCCTTCCGAAAAATTATAACCGGACCCGGTTTTCTTTATCTCCTTGTGTTTGTCCCGCGCGAGGTCAAGCGTCGATCCGTTTAACATAGTTCGGAGTTGTAAAAATTTGTTCCATTTCAATTTTTACTCACTTCAAAGTTGTCGCCCCGTTCGAACGAGGGGACGGTAAAGGGAACGATCGTTATCGAGGGCCTTAATAAATGTAAATGCCCCAAACCGACGGAGGGATCAACGCAACGGTCCTTTTGCCAGCGGGAACAGTGAATTTGTATGTGAGTGTTTTTTTTCTTCCTATTTTCTTCCGTTTTTTATCCTCCGGCGTATGTTTGCAGCATAACTTTTAACGCCTCGTACTCACATAATCCCGTGTGTGTGTGTGTGGTGTTGAATGTCCTCGCAGATACGTTCACAATTCGTCACTCGACAGGTGACTCCGGGCTCCGAGGAAGAAGGACACTAAGAAACGCAAAACGGAAAAAACGAAAAACACATAAACCGATGCCAAACGGAACACCCGTCGCGGTTCCGATGGCGTGGGTTTATTGTGGCCGGTGAGTGGCTTTTATTTGTGCAAATCCAAACGTGCAGACGTCGGTGCGTTCCGTCGAATTAATTAACCTTTTTGGCAATTCGGTTGTTCCCGCATCGCGATAATAAAACATCCCACAGCCAGAAATAAAGAACGCGCCGCGGGTTAAGCGAGGAAGGATTCATAAATTTCTAAGATGATCCACGAGGCGGGTGGGAGGAAGAATAAATAAATATTTGCACACATGAAGGCGAAGGAGAGATGGAGAGAAAGAGGCCGAGAGAGTCATCCAAACCCACCGGAAGGCATCGGAGTCTGCTTCTGCCGTTTTCCTGCCGTTTCCCGCTTAAAAGTGGCAAAACGATGATGGCATTTAATTAATATATTATTTATTATAACTAATTTACGATTTCGTTGCGCGCCACCGTCTCGCCGGATGCAAACGAGATGCTGTTTTGCATGCGTGCATCTGCATGGTTGCAACCTGGAACGGCAGGTTTCTTCTACTTGACTCTCAACCCGTTCCCCTGCAAACCTCTTCTCACCTCACGTCGAGGGAAGGACGATAAACATTTACGATTTCCCTAAACGATCAGTTGTCCCGTGCTTCGACATGTTCGGGACGTAATTTCGTTTGCTCCGCTGCTGAAGAAGGTGTGCGATTATTTACACCTCGTCGACGCTTTCGGAAATTTATTTCTTATTTTTTTTACCGACGAGCGAAGCGCTGAACATCGATAGAAACAAGGTTTAGTTACCATCAAGCCGAGCGGCGTTGGTTCGGTACCGGTTTTTAATTTTCCGCATCATAAACAGTCAGCCTTCCTCACTTTTTCTTCGTCAGATGTTGCCCCTTTCTTGGCGTAATGTGCACCTATTAAAGGGAAAAATGAACGAATCATTGCTTTGTGACGACAGATGGTTTTAATGTGCTCATCGAAGAAACCATTTTCTTCGTATGGGGGTGTTCTATCAAGGTTTTCGCGCTCCAGCCATAACCATTGGAGGGTGCATTTGGAGGTCGTTTCCTCAATTAAACCATGTTCTCTATTGTCGATTATTGCCACAGAAGGTTGTGATTGTAGGTAATTGAAATTTCCTTCTATTCAATCGTCGATGGATTGAACTCGATGAACTCCAGTTTCGATTCCGAATGAAGATAAGTGATTTTAGATAATCCAGAACTATTGCGATACGTAATCCATACGCTTCTATCATCCTATCCTGTATTTTTTGATGCCACCATTGAAACCAATTCCGTTTAATCTTATAGCGTATGAGAACCAGCGAGGAAAAGCGAAAACCGTTCCGAAACAAATGATTATGTTTAATCATAATCATTCAGTGGTAAATTGAAATCAGTTTTCCTACATTCGAAGGGCAGGAGGGGGAGAAGAATAATGTGGGTGCCGATGAGGCAAAATGTGAAGAAAACGGCGATTGAGAAGGCAATATCCGCTAACGGGCCGGAAAAGTCGGTGCCGAGGCCGGTTGTCGGTTTCGGAAAACGCCGGGATAATTAGCCGGATATTGCAATGTGTTAAATCGAGGGAGAAAAAGGACGTTTAGCTAGCGCATTCGGTTTATAGAGCGTGGGACAAACCATATCTTGGGGCTAAAGAAGCCTACGTTTTGATACCTTTTGGGTAAGTTAGAGTTAGGTCGATATTTGAAAATTCCTCTAAAGCATATTAATTATGTTATAAAATTGTCACATCATCGCATTTGCAATTCGAAATCTATAGCTCAAAATTTTCCAAACCAAAAACTTTAAATCATCATTCTTCAAAAGAGGATTACTTAACAACGTAATTATGAATTTTCTAAATCGTTTTATTGAACAAGAGAAAACCTTAACGGAGTAGCGTGCGGCCATGAGAAGAAAAATTTCAATTTTACCACGTCAACACAGACACAACCAACACAGGCTGCTTAAGCTCTCGCTACTTGCTTATGCATACGGGTAATTGAAAATTACCAGGCCAATTTACGTCGGCAGTCGGGTTTTCGATTTTGCGACCATGCGCGAACTCGAACGGCGAAGTGTTTTCCTCGGCAAGTGCCTCGAAACGGTCCATTCATTCTAGGAGAACGAGAAACGAAAGGGTGGAAGTATTCGCGGGGCTCCAACGGAAGATCGGATCCGATCGGAAGTTGCCACGGACGATGGAAAGGAAAGGGGAAAAAAGATAAAGATCAGCTTACCACTTTTTCTCCCTCGGAACTGAAGCACATCCATTCATCCATCCATCTATCCGTTCATCCATTCATCCTATGGATACTTGTTAATTTAACAACTTGCGAATGATCAAGCACATTCTGCACGATCATGTTCGAAAAAAAGGGTGTTCAAACGAAGCAACTTTGCCCTGCTCGGAACTTTTCCACATGATTGCCACGAGTGAAGAATTCTTCTGATTGTATCGCATCGCAACTTTCAGAAGGATGTAGGTTTATTACCATTTTTCTCTAAAGCGCGTTTTTGAGGGATCAATTCGGAACCAAAATCGTTGCTCGAAGCGGCACTTTTGTGCAACACTGTTTTTGACCGAGATGTTTATGGTACAAAAGCTTATTTTGTTGCACGTCAAGCTGCGACCGAAAAGCCGAAACGAAGCCAAAAGAGAAAAAAACGCAGCAGCAAACCCATTATGCAACAGCAAAGAACAATCCGCGACAAAACCGGGGAGCAGCGGTTTCGGAAGTCAAACGAAATTAGGGAAAATTCGCCCGCTCTGATCCGCCGCCCGGCAAGGAACTTGTAAAACTGGGGTGAAAGAAACACGAAATTGAAATTAGCATAATAAGCTTCCTGTTCTTGTTCGGGCATTAGGAGTGTCAGTTGCCGGAAGGCACGTTTGATGCATTCGGGGGCTCGTTCTCTTTTTCTCCCCATTTTACTTTTTCGGCAAACGAAGCTAATGCTGCGTTGCAAAGGGCGCAACATTACTGCACCAACGTTGGGCAAGTCCTAATGGAGCTAAATTGTTTTAAGTCGTCGAAGCGTGCGCCTTATGCTTAGCCGCGCGAGGATCACATGAGACCACGCCGCCGCGTGGTCCTCTTCGTTCAATTTTCTTTTCGAAGGTCAATCGACGCAAAGGGGTCAATGGGAAAATTAAAGGCCGGCCGGTGTTATTAAGTCGACAAATAGAGTGCAAGAAAAGGAAGGAAAGGCGTTATGTTTAATTTTGTAACTCTTGTTTTTCGGAATTTGTATGTCCCTTAGCGAGGCTGGTTTCGTCCGAAAGAAGTTTTAGCTTTGACAATGAAAGTTGTAAATTTGCGCATTTTTAAATTGAACCAAAACTGTAAGTTCAATGTCCGGGACTTCGAAAACGCCTCCGCAAACTACTGATGTTCAACTTATCGTGGGGGTTTTCTTTTTTTTTAAATATCTCTAGTCTCTAAATAAAAAACCACAGAAAAACCAAAGTCAAGAATAAGGTCCAACCTCATCGAAGCGGCACATGAAAAATGTCAGCTGGCCGATGATTCGTGAGCATTAGCGGATGTCATCCGTCCATTTCGTGGCGAGCAAGAGCAGCGAACGAAGGAAAAAATAACTAACATCACCTAGCCGGGAGGGTTGGTTGGGCGGTTCATGATTAAAATATGAGCCGTCTTATAAATCATTGGTCAGCGAGTGTCAAACCGCGCCTTACGGGCCCCTCTCGGGTGGTTTAAGACCTACCATTGGCTGAGAAGCGAATGAATTTCAGATTTGCTCCGTGTTGAGGCGATCCCTCCACGACCTGACGCTGTAAGTAGCCGACTGGGTTGTTGGTTGGGTTATTTTTCTTTCGACATAATTTTCCCGCAAACAACCGCGAGTGGTCGGCCCCAACTCTTCAGCGTATAAAATATAACGTTGGTTGGTAAATTAAAAAATAAACCATCGTCAACTCACAAGCTCAACGATTGTTAGCGTGTCAGCGCGGAGTTGGGTTTCGGGATTTTATCCAGTGCACAATGAACTTGTTAAAATGTTTTATGACGTCTGCCTCGGAAATGCAACCTGAAGCGCATAGTAATAGACATTTTTAGGTTTGCTTAATAAAACACATTTACAAATACATCGCCTCGTCATTGCCTGTCGCCATCAAAATGGAGTCAACAGCACAAGTGCATCGAGAGACGGAGAGCACCACAAGTTGGTCACTCTTTATCTACTTCAAAGTTGTTCACTTCTTCTTTACTGTGTGTTGGTTACTTTTTCACCCCCGAATCGTTCCGCCGTCCGGTGGGAAGAAAATGGCTGCTACTTGTGTTGGAATTTTATTGGAACTTGTGATTTTTTTTTCCTTTCTTCTGCGGCGACTTTAACAATTCCGCGCTCAATTCACCCACGGTTTCGGTTTTAATTGGAACTCTTCGCCGCCGTCACGCTTCGGCGATGATTTTGGGCAGTTTGTGATGAGATGAAATTGACTCACAAATGAGACACCTGATCAACACAACGTACACACACACACACGCGGGGAGTCCGGTGTCCAGCGCCCAATAGGTGCCTTCGGATTCCGGTGGATTCACCCCACCGATTGTTTTTCTTCTCAATTAAAGCTTTTCTTGCTTCTCGGGAGCTTTAGCCTTCGTGAACTTCCAAAATCAACGGTACATTTTATTTAAGACGTTTCCAAGTTGAGAAGGATATTGCACGAACATTTGAACGACGGTTTGTTTGTACAGCTTTTGCCGCTAATGTTGGCGTTAATTGATTGTTCCAATTGAATAACAATACCTGGTGACAAAAGCGCATCGTCGCGCTCGAATCGAGAACCGGTGGTGAAGTTTTCGTCACTTAAATGTTGTCAAATTAACTACGTTTTCTAGTTCGTTGTTCGATTCGATTGGAGAAACTTCCCCCCCAGCGTTGTTTGTTTGAAGACAACGTATGGCTTTCCCTAAGGCGATATGTCATTACATTATTCCTCCAACGCGTTTCTTTATCGTTCGCCACCGGTTCCGTGACCAGGTTTTTCCGTTTTTGCACAATTAAATGACGCGAAAAGGAACAAAACCAAGCAAAAAGAACCCCCTCAGTCGGTACGGAAGCAACATTAAACAACAACCGCTATCCGTCGCGAAATCAGGTCGCAATGCATTCTACACATAATTATCATCATCATTACGAATAATCGCTCGCCAAACCGGCCCAAGCGACAAACGTTACAATTTCCCAGGGAACAACAAAATAAAAAAAAAAAAACAAACGGAAGGTGCAGAAGCGCCGATTCAAATCGTGCCGTGTGCAACGTAATGCATCTAACAAAAACATAAAAGCTGAACCTCGGGAAGGGATGGGAGATGCAAGGGAAGGGGGTAGCTTAAATAAACACCTAACGAACCCGATACACACCAACACACACGAGTGTAACGATTATCATGCGAGCTGGGAAAGGGGGTAGAGGTGATAATTTTTATTCGATTAGCAATGCAACTGCGAGTGCAAGCTTTAGTTTGCAACAGTTCTTTCTTTTTTTGTATGCCCGCAGCATTGTTGTGTGGCCATTGTTGCCGTGGTGCACAAACGAAAGGGGTCGAAACTATACTCCTTAGTTGTTATTTTTGTCACACTTTCTGCGACGATTTACACCAAGTTTTGAGTCGCCTTCCAACCAAACCCCGTTTTCCACGCGCTGGACAGCAATCGCGTAGGAAAAGTGCGGGCTTATCAAGGGCAAGAAAAACGGCCAATTCGAGGTGCGTTGGTAGTGGTGTAGGAAAGCGGGCACTTACATAAAATGCCCATCACCAGTAGCTGCAAGAAGATTGCACCATCCCTAACCCTTGCATGGTTATTTCATATTTCCCAAGGATTTTATTGTTGACATGCACAACCTTTAAGGGTTATTGGAAAAATATGTTAAAACTATTCTTTTCAAAGACTTTTCTTTTCTTTCAACTGCAACTTTGTAATAAACTGTACAATTTTTATTTATTATTCCTACATGTTTTTCTTTTGCGAACATGTCTCACACCATCGAAGGGTTAAAAGTGCATAACAAATATGATGCAGCCGGAGCCAACCAACACCATTGCACAATCTCTTGAGCTGCAATAATAATTGAGCCCATTTCCTCCCGCCCCTCACCGCATCCTCTACCCCTCCCCCCATCGTTCCTACACACCGGCGATGAGGGCTTCCTTAATTTCCCTTCATCGACTTCTGCTGGCCAGCAGGATGGAAATGGGGGGGGGAGCCCTCCGGAGTGGGGCCGGGTGTTGGTGAAAATTAACACTGCAAATCATTATCGCGATCGGAAAGCTGTGAACAAGCGGCAAAACATGCTTCTGCGTTCCCTGCGCCATCATCGGGAGGTGTTTGTGTTGTTTCGCTGTTCGTGCCAGTTCTTCTTTTTTTTCGCACTCTTTCTCGCTGCACACCACTACACACACCGGTTGGGGCCCGGTGCAGTGTCCCGTCCCACCCCGTCGTGACGCGGGCTGGATAAGAGAATGGGTGGTCAGTACGGGGAGGGGGGAGGGGGAAAGAATAAATATACCTACTGCATCGATGCAATACCCCGGCCAGCGAACTAAATACAATAACCGTTGTGAGGCACACTTTGCAAGTAAGTTCTAAAACAGTCTGTTGCGTGCGTGCATTGCGTGCGTGAACCCAGCTCCCTCTCTCTCTCTATCTTTCTTTCATGGTTCTTAACGTTGGGGATGCACTTGCAACGTGTTGCAACGAACACCGAGCCAATTTCTCGTGTGTCCCACAGGTTCCAGGCCGTAGGGGCGACGAAGTATAGAATTATTTCGCGATCGGAAAGCCCGCACCTTCTAATCTTCACCGTCCTTTCCCAAGGGCACATTTCCCAGTTCCTTAGCCCAAGAAATGGAACATGGTTGAGGAACGAAGCGAACAGAAAGAAAAAGTACCTCAAGCTACCAGCGGTAAAAGAAACGAGTAATTATTTTGATTAAGTTCCGCACAAATGGAAATAAGCGACCTTTGACGAACGGGGTATACGGAGCTCTTTGCCTTAAGGACACGCGGGAGAAAAGGAGTGAAGCAAAACAAAAAAAGTGTTGAAGAAGCAGCACACTTTGATTGATGACATAACTCCTCACGCTGCTCCTCCGCCGTCCCAGCAACGCTGTTGGGTGGTGAAAATGTGTCAATTGCTGGATAATTGATGTGCGTTTCGTCGTCCACCTCGACCCAAAGGCCCGAGGGAGCGGTGATTTTAGAAAATTAAAGACGCATAATGAAGATGGAGAACCTCTTCAGGAACTCATTCACGCTAGAGGATTATTTATTAGGTTTTTCTTAGGTGTTTTAACTGAGCAAGTTTAATGTAGTTCAAAATAAATCCAATGTAAAACATAATACAAGAATTGAAATAACATGCTGTGTTTATTTCCAAACTAAATATTTCCCTCTCGAGCAACAATCAGCCTCGAAGCTTAAAACCAACTCTCAAACACGGAAGTGAACTCCTAAATTTGGTTCATTTTGAAGGCCGAGCCGAATCTCCCCACCATCAGCAGCTTCGGCAGCCGCTGATTACGTTAATGTGATAATGTTTCGTTTTCTCATCTAATTTATGGCCGCACGCACAACCCGACGCACAACTACACCACACCGTCAGTCGACAGCGTTGTTCAACGCCCGTTGCCGGGACCTCGGGGGGGTTCATTAGGAACATTTTTATCACATGGCCAATAAATAATAAAACTTTGCATCTCGAAGCGACCCTTTCCGCGGCCATGTTCACCGCGCCGATCGCACCGGGCCGGATGGCGAACAATGATCAATTATTCGGCGAGCAGGTGACATTGATTATGCTCGCAACATTTAGTAGGCAACACGGCGGCGGCCATGTTTTGCGCCACAACGCGCGGTGACACGATGACGAACGGTGGCTTAATTAAGTGACACCCGGCCCAAAGGGTCGCCAAAGTTTTAGTCCGAGTTTGGGTTTCTTTGCGCGTCCTTCCGTCTCCGTTGGTGGTTTTGTTTGGCGGAAGTGTGGCTTGAGAAAAATATAGAGAGAGAGGGAGAGGGAAAAAGGTGACGAACCCGAAAGGTTCACCGTTCGTGTTCCCCGTCGGGTGACAATTTCTGGTTCAAAACTCTTGCACCGCAGGATGAAAAGCCCTCGCGACAGCCTGTCATTCATTTGTCTAGTTACATGTCAACCGTGTGGCAGGTCGGAAAAATCGGACGTTCGCGGAAAACGCACCCAGTGTAGCGATGATTGTTCTGTATTGTTAAGGCGTTAGGATGGCGACGGCTGAATCGGACGGTTCTCTAGAGGGTTCGGTTGGAATGCAATGGATGCTGAATGTTTATGCGAAGGGAAGGATGAAAAAAGTGTAGTGTGGAAAAATCACTTTTGACACCAGGAACAATAAGTTTAATTGACCGGTATGAAATGTGGCAAGAGAATTCGAGCCCGGTTGGAGAAAGGCATATGAAATAATAACAAGAAATTTCTTAGTTCTATTTTAACAAAATCCTCATGTACGAAGAGTACGAAGAAATAATTGTTCAATGAACTTAATTAATTGCAAGTGTACAATTTTTATTCCCTAAAAGTTAATCAATTTTCAAAGCATTCCTCCCCGCAAAAACCATCCACAAACCAAACTTCTCGAAACCATCCGCTACAAATCTGGTCACATTTTATTGTGTCATGCTATCTAATGCAGTCATCATCGTCAAACCTCATCGTTTCGGCCATAACCCAACACGCAACTCCAGACTTATCCCTTGTGCTTCAACCACACGCCTGGACTTGGAAAGGCGTCGTCCTCAGCACGGATTCGTTCCGGGGTGACCGGCTCTATTTACCACCCCGATCTCTCGCTCTCCCCGAGTGGTCATTCCGAGTGGTGTGACAACACGACACCCGACCGAAAAAAGGGCCCCGAACGCTTGCGTTTGCGTCTACGGAGGGCGCACAATTTATGACCAATGTACGATAATTTTGTCCAATAATCATAACCTGGGTAATCTTTGTAGTAAAATCTTTATCGCTCCACACTAGTGTTGCGTTGCCTCGAGCTCAAGAGGGGAGAAGCGAAGCAGGGGACGAAGCTGGACAACCGAACACCGAGGCGTGTTACAATTCGGTGGCTAAAATCGTCGTCCCAATCTCGCACCATTTCCACAACATTTCAATGTTGCGGGGTGAAGGGTGGAGCCCGTTCGCTGACCAGCGCAAATGGTGACCATTTTCGGTACACCCATACGCCCCGCAGATTGGCCGTGGTGGTGCTGGGCGTACACCCACACCGCCAGACCGGCGAGTGAGGACATAAATTTAATTGAATAAAATATCCCCACCGGGAGCGCGAACAATGCAACGTTGGAAGGGATTGGCCGGTAAGCGGTGCTGGGCAAGATCGAAAAAGGGAGAGTTACTCCACACATACACACACACAATCGACACCCAAATGGGCGCTAATATCTCAATCTCCACCCGGAAAGCACGGGCACAAAAGGCAAGAAAGGACTCAACGTTTATCAACCGGTGACAATCGGTTGGCACTGCATGACAAAGGAGTTTTCCCGGGGGTTGCCGTAATGTTGCGATTCGTTTTGATTTGCTATGCACATTGTAGAGGTTGGTTCTTGTATCAATGTTTTTACCGAGGTAATTTTGTTTAGGGTGATACAATGTTTCCAATAGGAACTAATTTAATTTAATATAAGTCTTTTGTTACTTCATTTTCTGTTTTCAATTAAGTAAAGTATTTTTTAGAACAGGTTTTCGATTTTATTTATTTATTTATTTATTTATTTATTTATTTATTATATTTATTTTGATTAGTAGGCATGATAATGGTTTTCATCATTAATGTTTAACGCTAAGCTTCTGATGGAAAATAACAAAAATATGCTTTTTTCATTACGAACATTTATTTTAAAAAACTTGAGACATTTTTAGAAAATATGTTTCTTGTTGAATATTTTACCAAAATTGACCTACAAATCACTATATCTTACACATAAATCCTTCAAAGCGCACAATACCACTTGGTGGTGATTGATGAAATTATTTCTCGTGATCGTGAGCATTACGACTTTCCCCCCATTTTACTCCCGTTCGGTGGCGTTGCTGGAGATTAAGGGACCTTACCCTCGTACAAGGTGTTGCACCGTTGGTGGGTGGTGGCTTTGTTTTGCTACTCTTTCGACCCGATGGCGTGCGGACTGGAATGGTCGGTACCTTTGTGGTGGTTGAGACCCAGCCAAGTACCACCTCCCACACCCCAACCCAAAAGCGGATGTCTAAATATGAGGTGTGGATTTTCGTTTTTCAGCAACAGCATTAAAAGCTGTCGTTAAACGTAACAGTAAGAAGGAAACTACTGGTGTTTGATTTAGGGCTAGGGCTGGTTGGTTTAAGACTGAAGTAGGAATCATCTGGAAATTTTGTAGACATGAAATTACGGGGATTTAAATGAAAGAACATTCTTTTTAAACAAACAGCCTGTATGTCGTTGGACGACACAAACCACATCGACCTCCCGTGAACGAAGAGTTATCCATCCGGAAAGATACTATCGATCGATTGTTGTCATATTCATAAGACTGTTGTCAGGCGGCGTAGAACTAGAGACGACGTTTTGCATGTTAACGGACCCGACGTAGGGACTCCCGTTTCCCCCAAACCCCCCGAGGGGAAATCCGTTGACGGGTTCCGGATCGGTTTTGCGTATTTTCCGGCCTGACGTTGCCATTTTCGTGTCGTGTGCGTGAGCCGCACGGGAAGATGCGCGCCCCGGATAGACTTTGCGCATCACTGCACCGATGCAACGTGTCGATTAAGAACAAGTTGGAGACGAGGTAGCGAGAGAAAAAAAACACAAAAAACAGACAACTTGTGAAGGGTTCAAAAGCGAACGGAATAAAATAAGATACACACAAAAAAAGGGGTACACGCACAACTATCGCCAACGTTGAGGCAAAGGGGGCTCACAAATTAGCAATTATGAATTATGTTGCTTATCTGCAATTATCGCGCTTTAGTAAAACCTGTAACGGAGAGCAACAACAACCAACGAAAAAAACAACTTACACACCATCAACAACTGCTAACGTTACACGAAAGCTCACAGGGTGTTCCACGAGGTTCAAACGGAATAGTTTTGCCCGAACCTCCGAATAGTCCAACGTATGCGTGAAGGTGAAAGCGGGAGGCTTTCGAGGGTGTCGGGGGACCTTTGCGGGTGGCCGCCATGGTGCCATGGTTAGGGACGCGATGCTGCTGCTGCTGCTGGATAGCGTGCCGGTTCGCATCGCCGACGGACGGCGAGGCTGTTAATTTTCAATTTTTGACATCCACATTCCGTTCGTTTCGGAAAACCGTTCGTTTCCATGTCGAATTGACTGTTGACAGGTTCCTGCCGGAGAAACCGTTCGGTGGCCAGGCAAAGGCCGGGAGCATCGAAGGTACAAGTTGGCCTTCCGTTACGCTTGTGTCGAAACGTGTCGAAGGTGGCACGAAACCCGAGCATTCCACCGAGCTGCTCTCCTTTTCTTCGTTAGACGTATTTTCTACAGTCTCTTTGGGATTTATATTCTTTGCGTTTATTTTTGCTATGTTTAGTTCCATTGTTTTTACTTAAGATAGTCTCTTTTATCCAAGTTCTAAAATTCAGATAAGAAGGAGTTTCATTTAACTCGACAAAGTTTAGACAAATATCGATCATACAGCAATAAAACTTGAGCTCCATGGGTGGCTCCACTGACAGGAATTTCCTTCTGAAAACATGCTAACCACCCCACTTCCCTTTTCTTTCTCTCCCTCCTCTCTCCACAGGCGCATGTTCCCGACGGTGCGCGTTTCCTTCTCCGGCCCGCTGCGCCAAATCACGCCAGCCGACCGGTACGTGGTGCTGCTGGACGTGGTCCCGGTTGACAACCGGCGCTACCGTTACGCGTACCACCGGTCGGCCTGGCTGGTGGCCGGCAAGGCGGACCCGCCGCCCCCCGCCCGCCTCTACGCCCACCCGGACACCCCGCTCGGGGCCGATGCCCTGCGCAAACAGGTTATCTCGTTCGAAAAAGTGAAACTAACCAACAATGAGATGGACAAGAATGGGCAGGTAAGTCGGATCATCTCCAGCTACTCAAAAAAAAAACCACCCCTGACTCTAGAAGGAGGCACCCTCACATCCCCTCCACCCCACGGAGGGAGCAAGAAATTTGATACGATCTTATAAATCACGGCAAAACCTCGGACCCCAAACGAGCGGAGCTTCGCGATCCCGATGACGATGACGTACGGGCCCCGGACGGGAGGAAAAGTTGATTAATTTGGATTCATTAGCCAGCGGACAGGCAAAACATAACCTTTTGGAGTCCCGTAGGGACTCAACGATCGTTTCGGGGGTGGGCAACCGTGCGGGGTTCAGCGTGAACGAAAACAAATTATTTACACGATTTTTGTCTGTCAAATTATTTCAAACTGACTTAATTCCCGTCCTTCAACGTTTGGGTTGAAATGCGTCCCCGGGCGCCTGTGATGGGGATCCGACCTGCCAGCCAACGGTGGTTCTTATGTTTCAGGGCAGGTCCACCGACGCGGGCTACCCTATTCTTCGTCACTTGTTCATCTTGATCGAAGGCAAGAAGGCAACAAGGCCCTGGAGTTGAGAAAAAGAAGCAACCAACCCCAACTTTCGGGGGCAAGAATGTTCGAACGTGACACACCTACCGGTTCTCTGGGCGCTCATACAACTTTGATCACCACCTCCGGCACAAACTGTCACCGCAAAGAGGTCCAAGATCACCAGCTTCTAGGAAAACGAGCCGTGGCTGGATGTTATTTAAATTTTCCCAGAACTATCTCCATTGCGACGGTTGGTGGGGGAGGGGAGGACAAGAACCTTCTGGTGGCGCCTCGGCGTTCGGTGCAGTGATACGACTGAGTTCATCTGTTCACTGTTTTGACAGATGACAAGTGCATCGTGACACGATCCATTAATTATGAGACGCACAGACGCGCCTGGAGGATGGGCGCAGGTTAGACTTCTTTTTTTTATTGTGGGTGTATTGGAGGCGTTAGACGACCGTCGTGCATTCCACGGGTGAATGGTATGTTTCGAGGTCTGTTGCATTTATTTCTTTTCCTTCGGTTAGTTACTTTTTGTGCCCGCGTTCGGAGGAGAATGCCACCGTTCTCCCAATCTGCTCCCTCACAAAAGATTTCCGTGGAAAATTTAACAAGCACAAGGGGAAAGGGAAAATCGTAACGGGATGTCATTAATAATCAACCTCATTAGCCAGGGGGAAGCATCACTCGTCAGCGTGGCTACGTTTTGTTGATTGCTGGCGTTATCCGATGGAGATTGGATGTACCGAGAGATTTGATTTTATTTTGACTACAAATCTTGATCTTTCTCAAATAACTATCTTTCGAGTTTATAAACAAAAGAAAGATGTGTGGAAGAGACAAATAAACTCATATTTATCGCGAAACCTGCAGAACGTTGTCACCTTTTGGCTTAAATATTGATGCATATTTAATTATGAAAGACGATGCTCATCAGCGTTCCAGCATTTGGCACCAACAGTCGATTGTACAGACCAATCGAATGAAGCGAACCCAACGACTCTCCGTTTCACTAAATCCGTCTGGCTTTAGCACCGTCTCAAACTGGTTGGAAGCTGCGGGCGTTTCAGTAGCGTCCAGGGTGCTGAAGCGTGGTCCACCTAGTCCAACCTCCGGGTACGCAATCCTTCTGCCTGGCCACAGTTTCTCCACCGGCCAGCGCGATGTGTTATTATTTATTGAAAGGATACAGCCATAAAATGTATAGAATTTCTCGCGCGTTTATTTATTCGCTGAAATTTTAACGCTCCATTGGCAGCAGTCTCAATCCGACGGACCGAGCGAAACCCCTCCCTTCTAAAACCCCATCTTCAGCACTCTTCGTTGGCCCACCAGCTTGGAGCAGACCACACCAGAAAAGGCGAGAAGCGTAAATGGTGATTTGATGAAACCGATATCGATCTTTTCGACGGCCTGGAGAAAGGCCAACGGGGCAAAACGCAAATAGTGGAGCCCTCTTAGCAGCGTGGACGATGGAAGGAGGGAAGCTCTCCCCGGTAGGGAGAGGAGGGGGGGGGGGGGGGGGAAATAAATATCAATAATAAAGATATAAATATCTAAGACATCGATACAGTGTGCGAGGTATCATCGTTCATGTTTCGAATTTATGACATCCTCCTCCGCATATTTTCTCGTAATCTTTTCCTACTGCGGACTCGAATCCGGACTCCACCACCCAATAGCCACACACAAACACACACTCACAAACTCGTCTTTACTCGCCCATTCCGGTCGACCCCCTAAATGGCATTCCCTAACTCAGCTACGATTCTGACAGCTTACACCGGGTATATGTGTGTTTGCTAGAGCACGCGTCTAGATTACGTCTCGCGAATGGGCAGATTAAAAAGGAATTACATCTCAGTCGATGACGGGGGCGAGGGCGAACGCCGGGTTGGGAAAGAAATGGGAAGATATAACAGGGCTAATCTAAAACAATCTCTCTCCCTGGGGGAGATGTCATCCTTTATTTGCCGCTTGCGGCCCGAAGGGTGGCCATTTTGTTTCGAACTCTGGTTTGTGTTGGACAAACGTTGGTCAGAAAAGGTGATTGCTTAAGTGTGCAAAGAAATTGTTTTGATCACATAACCTTTGTTTAAAATATTTCAATCAAGTGTGTGTTTTAGTAGATTATAAATAATATAGAAAATATAAAACAACATTGTCTTGCTCCGTAAATCCTAATTGGCACCCCTTAAATCGAGTTCTTACATCCATTTTAACGATCATCACACCTTGCTCCTGCAACATACACACGCATTCGTAGCCTAACGATATCCTGTTTAAAAATACATTCTACCCTCAATGTTGCCAATGTCCGCCCGGAGCGTCGGCAGACATTTCGAGGGGTGAAGAAATGTAGCTACATAACCTTAATTCAAATGCCCACAGGGTGATTATGGCCCACGATGGACGGTGTCGGTAGAGCCACTTACTCCTAGCGAACGGATGGCAAACAGACAACCAAGCGAGTAGGCAAACAGACAAACAAACAAACAAGCCAACAAACAGTAGGGCGGGCAGAATGGAAAAATGAACAGTATCAAAAAGGAAGAAAAAACAAACGAAACCTTCCCTATCACCCAGCGAGTACAACAGACAACTACACTACAAACACTACGCCAGCCGGTGAAATACGTGTACGTTTGCGTGTTTTATTAACCCCCGGGGGTGGTTTCGCGCCTAATCGTCGACTAAAATGGCGGGATGAGGGTCGTACACAAACGACCTTCCGGGACAAAAGAGGGAACAAATAAGAGATAGGGAAGAACAACACAAATCGATGTAATACTTCGGCGAGGGAAAAGGATAAGCGAGCGATGTTATTGCGATGGCGTTTTTTTTTTTGTTGGTTAAACATGATGTAATGTTGGTTTGGGGTGTATCTCTTGTAGTGAAGAGATAATAATAAAAAAAAAAAAATAAAAAAAAAGACTTTAATAAGTCATCATTGCGATATCATTGCGATATGAAATTCAGAACATGAATAATGTGAACAAATTGATAATTAAAACAGTAAATTTGTCCGGAATTTAAATCTACAATAAACGGATTTGACTAAAATATTCTCGAGAAAAATATTTTAAAGTCGTCCTCTGACACTTCAATATCCTTGTATCCCTGAATGTTGGTAGTGGTGAATCTTATGTGGATTCCTTGTGCGAATGTTACCAAGCATGCGCACAAGCATTCTTTTCCCTTCGTTATCTTTCAATATGAAGAATTATGGTAGAAATCAATTTTATAAAGCACGAATCTAAGATTCTTTTTTCACCAATTAACGAATAATGTATTATTTTACAATCTTTATTTGTCTCCCAGATTGTCCTCAACTCCATGCACCGCTATCAGCCTCGGATACATCTGGCCCGGCTGGGACCGGGGCAAAGCATTCCCATCACACCAAAGGAGCTGGCCGACGTCGACCACAAGACGTACGTTTTCCCGGAGACGATCTTCACGGCGGTGACGGCGTACCAGAACCAGCTGATAACGAAGCTGAAAATAGACTCGAATCCGTTCGCCAAAGGCTTCCGGGACTCGTCGCGGCTCACCGACTTCGATAGGTGAGTTGTAGGAATAATGTCTGCTGTTTGTGTGCGTGTTTAAATTGTTCACAAAACAAGAGAATCTAGTTTATGATATAGGTAGTATTTTGCACTGTCTATCTTGCCTGTTCGATCACCTTATACTTATCAGAAGCCTTATGCTACCCCGCTTTTCTTTGTCCGTTCTCAACGCACAAGAAAGTAGCTCAAAAGCCAACGGCGTCCGAGCAATGAATTTAAATAAGAGCAGCTTTCCTCGGAGAAGCGAGGTGTAAAAGCACCATGTAACGACCGTTCAGCTTGTAAAAATATATAACTGTTTACTGCTCAAAACCTATAATTTTCCTATCGATGCACCTGCGCGGTGCATTTTAATGTTACTTTTGCACCTCGCAATGCTTTTACCGCGTGTGGCCGGGCCATAACGCTTTTTAAAACGTTGATGATGATCGGCATTACGGTAGCTACAAATTTTGTGCCAGACAACATCATCGGCAAAAATCAATTGATCTCGAGCCGTTTCGCGCGATGCAAATCAGCTGCTGCTGAGGCGGTTTTTGTAGTCGCTTCGCTCGGGGATTCGCCTGACTTGTCGCTAATTGGCCGAACATAAACAATCAATTTGAGGCCCGGGCTCGGGCAAACATAGACGAAAACATGTTTGCAAAAACGTAAACACAATCACATTCACGTCGCCGGCTTCGAGACGTTGCGGAGCGGTGTTGAAACAAGCCATAACATTTATTTCTTACACCTATTGTGAGGAAAAAAGCGGGTTTAAAAAAAAAGAGGAACGAAAATGGAAATGAAACCCTCACCGCCAGACGATACCGTGGTAGACGCTGTTCAATGTTGTACACCGAACGAAACAGGTTCACCGATAAAGGCGCCCGGTGCCGTCGTCAAAGACGACGCAAACCACGGCCGAAAGCCGAAGGCCGAAGACGTTGAAATGCTCAAACAAATCATCAACTCAAACGCCGCCGTTCATCATCATCATCCATCAAGCGGTGGCACGGTTTGAGCGTTGCGTAGCTTTGATGTGCCCTTTCGCGCCGTTAATGAACGCACCTCCCCCTTTTTTATGCTGCAACTGCACCCACCGAGGGGGGGTGCGGATAGGAAAAGCATGGTTGTGGGGGGGAAACACACCTAGATCTATGCTAGGCAGAAATAAATACTTGAACTGTTTTGAGGTTACAAGCGATTGAGTTGTGGTGCAATTTGAAATTACTGCTCGGAAAACGATTTCTTCGAGAGGAACTTGCAAGACATGTAGGAAGGAGAGTAACAAACGGAAAAAGTAACACATGAACGGGCAACCGATCGGCGAGCTCAGGGATCATTTCAACAGCAATAAATATAAAATGGAAGCGTGCGAGTGCGAATCGTGGACACGCGCGTTGCGTTCGGACAATTATTGTTGATTATTAAATTATCCTTTTCGGACACGAATTCTCGCGTCTTTGTTGTTTGCCGACAACTTGACTAAAACAGCCATCATGGATCTGGTGTTTTCTACTATTACGATACGTCGTGTTAATTATTTTTAAATATTTTGGGCTTGAACAAAATATTTTTATTACCGTTATCAATTTTTGAACGGTTTTGAAGCAAAATCATAAAATTGGGATATAATGGAAGATCGAAAATGATTGAAAGCTATTTCGATATAATTTTTGTGCTAGTATTAAATTGTTTGTGTTTCCTAGAAACATTTGGAACAAAAATGAAATTCTTCTTGGTAACATTGTGGGTTCTAAGAAAATGTTTATTACCTTGCAAACCTACGAAAAACATAAGAAGAATGTTCCTTAGTTCAGTCCTTCCGATCCTCCACAATACCATTTCCAAAGCCTGCTGATTTGTTGCAATAATGAAACATCGCTTCGTTCTCGCTTTGGCACGGACACAAAAAAAAACGAGACCTCTCTCGGTGCAGGGGGAAGGAAAACCGGAGCGAGAAAACACCACCAAACAGCATTAATATTCGCTCGCCACGTTTTGCGCGCGGCTGCCGCACTCGCGCGCGGTCTATAATTAGGGTCCGAAAAGCCGCCAACATCGCGGAATCACTTCTCATCCCGTCCGTTGCGCCCGGCTGAGTTTCCATGTTTTCGCTTCGAACACCCCGAACTCGTTACAACACCCCGTTAAGTATATGGCGCGGGATCGGCACCGAAACTTGGAGCAGTTGGAACGCTTTGGCAAGGAAAAAGGCCATCCAATGCATTTCCGCGAGCCCCCGGAATCGTCATCGATGTGGTGTCTTGAATCAATTTTCTTCTACGACGCGTGCAAGATTGTTGTGAACGGGTCTCGACGAGCGGGAGCGATTGGGTTATTTTTTTCACTTCTTGTACGCTATTTTCCCGGTTCTGTCTTCAGATGGGCCGCAGCCCCGTTCGATGTAGTTCCTCGAGTTCGTTTTTCACCAAGAAAAGACACCGCCCGTGTCTTATTGGGAAGGTGATAAAAAATCTCCGCATCATTGCGCGGAAAGCACCACGAGACGAGAGGAAGGAAAATCGAACGTTGATTAATGGGGCCGCTCCGAGTGAAACTGCGCCGATCGATATCCCATCATATCGTCGTTGGAGGAAAACGGAAAAACATCTACATCACAACCACCAACATCGATAACGTTGACTGTACATTGTCGTTCCGTCCGTCGGCATCCCCGCGAGTGCGCTTGTGTTGGTATCGATATTTTTCTCTCCTCTAGCGCTAAGACAATTATTTTGCAATGAACACAGTTTCACCCTCCCGGTCCAAAAAATGAACCCACAGTGCGATGGCGACGGTGGGAAATTTCAATCAACTGTCGTTGAGGAGTTCAGGTCCGCCAGCACTTTGCCACGTCTTCGTCTTCAGCTTATATGTAGCGAACCCGTTTGTCGTTGGAAGCGGAGCGGCTGGTTGGCGGGAAAAACCGAGGAAAATGCCGACACTAATGCCGCGCGGGCATGATTTATTGGGCCAATTAGTGTTATTGATTACTTTCTGATTGTTTTCCTGCCTTGCCGGGGATGGTGCGGGGATTTTGTTTCTTTTTCTCACCTCTTAGACTTTTGCTTGAAGACAGAAAATATTGTTTTTGTTGCGATGATAGGAAATATTGAAGAAAAATCATTGGTGAAAAACTACTTCCGCTTTAGTTTTGAGTACTTATTTAAAAGGAGTAATAATAGTGAAAATTTATTTACCACACCTTCAGAAGGTATCATAACTGATTCACGTAGAAAATATACCACTATTTAAAGCTACAAACACCACCATCACGAGCACCATAAATAGTTTCCTGCAAAGGCAACGGATTGAGCTGTTTAATAACACAGCAAGGGAGCATAATTATTTATGACAGTAACCACCGTTGGTGTCCTTCGTTTGTCGGTAGTTTTTGCCTTTTCGGTAAGATCAAACCGAACGCCCGACAACAGCCTTTGGAAAAATCTGGAGCACCACCACCGGCATGCTGCACGTCAAGGATGGGTAATTTTAGCAAATTTGCGCACCACTTTCGGCATTGATTTGCCAGCGACAGCGAGTCGTCCGAGGCGGAGGGAAAGGTACGCCGAGATTGAACTGTACGGAAGATGGGATCACCTTTTACGAAAAAGTGTCGTGTTTAACGAAAGCATCGAAATGAAGAAATTTTGTAAAAAAAAGTACTCGTCCGTGAAGTGTTAATTTGAGGAAAAGTGCCAGCCAAGAAGGTAAAGGTAGGGTTTCGGGTGCATCTGCGTTCGGTGCTGCTTTGATATGACCATTCTCCCTTTTGGATAGTGAAGGAGAAGGATCCGTTGAGGTATCGAACCGGAGCGTAATTAACGCATAATTTGAATAAATTGTGAACAGCACTGGCAGGAACGAAGAAGAAAAATCTGAAACATTCTTCAAAAATGAACGAGTGAAAGGATGATTTACGAAGGGAAGTGGAGAACACAGACGAAACCGTTTGCATGCTGCCAAGAACTGATCGATCGGCCAGGACACCCTGTCCTTCTTTTACCAACCTGCTCGACCAGTCCTTTTCAACACAGTGAAGTGTTCGGTATGAATACCGACTTCTTCCAGCAAAAGTCAGCAAATGTGCAAGAATGCGAAAAAACAGCACCCCAAGACGGGAGAACCGCCAAAGCCGGGGCATAATAATCATAAAACAAGTACAAAAAATGATCGCTGGTCATCCTGCACGCCTGGCCACGATAGCGGGATTTGTAGCACCACCTTTTCGATGTTTTTAACGATTCATTTTTTCCCGCTTTTTTCACCTCACTTCCGCTGCACTGGCACAAATTATGCACCACCGAGCGGTCCACGGTAGCGGTCAAGGCAAGCCAAGGTGGTGGCATATAAAACGAAAAAGCGAAAACCGCTCACCCAATAATAAAAAAGAAAAAGATCAACCCAACACTTTATGCACCGCTCCACTTGCAAGCAGGTTGGCTACATTCTTTCTTGGTTGTATTGCGGGTTTTAATTCAGTTAAAATTAACCTCAACATGAACAGCCGTTAAACTTTCACTCGACAATGCCGTTAGAATGCGCCCTCGATTGGCCACTCGAATCGGTGTTGTTGGCCGGTGAAAGGTACAATGATGTAATTGAGCTTGTATTGCATGCGCTACCGCAAGGATAACGATCGTTTGCAACCGTGTTTCGGAGAAGAAAAATTACCCCTAAGGATAATGGCGTTAAGATCCAATTTGAACGATCTAAATTTGCAGAACCATTTAGGATATAACAAAATATAATTTAAATGATTTTTTTACAAATCAAATGGTCGCTAGGTCAGATACTTCAAAATGAGATTGGTTATTCACGACAATATATTTTGTCCCATTGAATTACACACTCTGCCCACTGTCCACTGCCGGGGCTAAATTTGCCGCCAAAGAAAAGCCCTCCTTTTTCGCACCTTAATTTCATTAAATTTTCACCTCTTTTCGCTCAAACGCACCGCCTCGGACTGGAGGAGTTCGCGGAGTGTCCATTTTGCGCAATGCATTGTTTTGACACGAATGCACTCGTCCCGCCAAAGGAGCGGAGGAAAACAAAGAGCATAAAAGAGCCCCCCCCAAAGCCTCCAAGTCCCGGTTCGGAAAATAATACGCGAACGTGGTGAAGTTCATCCTTTCCAAATGTGATGATTACAGGGCGGCGTGCAAACTATCAGCCCCACGGTTCGGCCCGGGATACTTAAATGGTTGTTAAAAGTGGTGCGTAATTATTCTGACACTTTAGGGCCGCACTTGCCTGTCTTCGCACAGTCGGCGCGCTGTTTCAGCGGACAGGACAGGCAAACTGAGGCCAAATGGGAAAGCCGTGCACCAGAGCAGGCCGAAGCTAGTTAAGAAACGGAGCGAAATGAAACACCCGAACCGAACCGATGCGAGATGAGATGAATGCCGAAAAAACATAAATTATTATGTTGTCCGTGGACCATCATACATCATCAGCGCGCCACACCGAGGGTAATGATTGATAAAAGTGCATGCCAACATGATGGGTGCCCCGTTTTGCGTCCACCTCGCCCGCGTGTCCAATTGGTGCGGCCACCGAAATGAGGAACCCCGAAAACCCGATGAATGCTCATTTTCAGCAGCTTCTGCAAAACTGCTCGCTCGGGTTTATGCTCGGGCTATCCCCGGTCATGCGGCGGGCTGCTGGAGTAATTTATTCGAAATTGATGAATTTTAATGCAGAACTCGTTCGGAAAATGTGCATCCTTCGTCCCTTGGACGAAACGCACTGGTCGGAAAAGTGAACGGAATTGAAGGATCCCTGAACGAGCGAAGGATCGAAGAATGTACCGAACCCGGTAATTTACTTTCGGCCGACAATAACTTCGACGCAGGATGCTTTAGTTTTGGGAGTTTTTTTTTGTGTTTTCGAAGAATCGTTGCAGCTTTTATCGAGCCAGACGCTGTGGCGCGCTGCGTTCCGAGCGGTTCTAAAGTGTAGACAGTATGGCTTTTTCGAACCGGTTCTCATCTAAATTGGCTCAACCTTCTCATTAGCTGAGGTATTTTAAAGTGGTTCCGTTTAATTCTATTCGATTCTTAACATTCTTAAACTTACCTGAGTACTAGAAATGAACCACAACCGGAGATTTTGACTATGAAAATAAGATTTTTTAACTTCTCAAATAAACACAAACACGCATTATTTGAACATCAACCGCAAACTTTGGGTGATTTAAACGTTGATTGCCAAGCGTTTTTAAGACACTTTTTTAGTACACTCTTTTTTTTTATTAAATTTGTTGATATGATGTATAAAACCGACGGTTTTCTATGGCTAAACAAAAACTGAGCTTCCCAAAGAATTGATATTAAATATTACTACAATTTTCAAGTTGCTTTTTAATTCATTCATGGGACAAAAACATTTTAGAACTAATGACAGCTGGCTATCAAAATGATAGCCATGACAGTCAACATGTTAAAGAAAAAGAATAAAATTTTGACCACAATCTCACCACGCATGAGACCAAAGTGATCCTTTGCCAAATCGCAGCCTGTCAAAAACGTAACCTCCGGCAGCCGCACCAGACACGGCCGGTGCTGATGATAATGATGAAGATTGGTAAGGTGTGAAGTTGTCCGCAGCACGCAACACAAACGCGACCGCGCGTGATTGGAACCAAATCTGCCCCAAACCATCATCACACTTACCGTGGCGATTGTGTGTCTCTTTGTGATTTGTGTTGTTAAAAAATCGCGATTCTATAACGCCCTTAAAAGAATACAATATGTCAGGTTTTTGAAGCTGATTTTACAACATTCTTCGGCATGCGATAATGCTAATTATAGAACAAAATAAATGCAGCCTTTGCGGAAATGAAAAAAACCAGAAAAAACGAAATGAATTACGTAAAATTCTTTAAACCTGTTAGAGTACCTCAAGCTGACTTCTTTTAACGCATGAATTAAATATGCCTAGAAATGATTTCCAATCCTAATTGATCACAATTCTATTCGTATCTTTTATATGACAGAGACCCCATGGACGCACTTTTACTGGAACAACACCTTCGATCTCCACTCCGGCTCTTCCCGGATCCACTAATGGCTCAGTTTGCCGCCGGTCCTGGCCACGACCTGCAGGATCCTTCATCAGCTGCCCTGCTCGAGAAAGCTCGCCAGCACCTCCAGATGTGGGGTCGCTCGCCCTACAGCGAGCTGCTTCTTCCACAGATGTACCAGCGTCCCCAGAATCTGGGCGCCCTAAACCTTGGCCTCTGGCAAAACTCGGCCGGCTGGGCGACGGCCCATCAACTTCCGCCCGGATTCATAGCGGCCGCCGCGGCGGCAGCCGGAGGTCCTCGGTCTACTCCTCCTCCACACCAACCACCACCAACACTGGGACCATCCGCGACTGTCTCCTCAACGCCGATGACTCCGACGAGTTCTTCCTCCGGGTCGTCGCCGTCGCCGGATCCGCGAGCGAAGCACTTCTCGCGCTTTACTCCATACCAAATACCGCAAGCTTCGCATCACCACCCTCAGCCTCAGCCATCGCACCTTCAGCATCCACCGTCACATATGCCAGCGGCTCCACCACCTCACCCGTCGCCAAGCTCTCCCCGGAGTCCGTCGAATTGAGTGATCTAAACAAAGTAAAAGTGGATCCGATTGTCGGATTAGTCATCGGTGTATGATTTCTTTATGAACTCATCAGTATTAATAAAGAAAATTCCGTACGCAACAAGGTAGAACTGGCACGGGAGCTCTGCCGTCAACTATTTAATAAACTCGATGGGTGTTGTGCTCAATGTCGGATCGGTTTCGTTCTGTATCATTTTCATCGTGCTTTAATCATTTATTCAAAGAAGGTCAAATTTAGTTGGTGTTACAAAACATTCTAAGGTGCATCATCAAGAGAAAATCATAAATTAGGAAAAGAATTAAACGTATCAAATGTCACACATCAGAAGGGCAAATATAAAACCCATCGATGGAAGGTGTTTGCAAGTGATCGAAACTCGAATTAAAATATGCAATTGTACGAGTAACCACCAAAATTGTTAAATCAAGTTTAACTTAAATCCAAATAAAAGAAAGCTTACTGTAATTATATACATAAATCAAGTTGTTTTCGTTTCGGGACAAGGGCAAAGGCCTGACTCGAACAATGGTAAAATAGGCCGTTGACAAATCGGAACGTCTGAAAACACACAATGTAACGCCAAATCGTAATCGCTACGCGTATCAACGCATCTTAATTTATTCTACGTCGATGCACACCGGACCGGTTCTTCCAGCGGCCATCTTTGCCGAGAAGAACTAATCATGTTTGTTTCCGTTAGATCCATGCTTTGTAGACTCATTTGACATCGATAGCCAATCTTTTGCGCTACCGTACACCGTTTTCTGGATTCGGAAGGCTCGTGTCCCCTTAGGTTCCGGATGTTGCACGTCCCGAAAAGTCCATTATCGCCCGAAACGCGGGGGACGTCTGCCCTCGAAGAATCTGCGCAAAGACAAACGATCGACGGTGCACTCGGCCGGGGAATGATAAATGATGCAGCTCGTCGTGCGATGTGTGCGATTGTGCAAATGCAGCGAGCTGTAATGTGATACTTTTTTACGCCCGTACATTACTGAAAATGGCACCGGGTTGATTCCGGATCGTCGGGTTCGGTTCGGTAGCCGGATGGAAGAGCCGTGCGCAGTGAAGTGTTGGACAACTCCGTTCCCTCCCGACCGGTCGGTGTTGAACATTTACGAGCGGTATGTCCGCGAAGATGCTGATCGCGATGCTTTTCACACCCAAAACCTTCGGAGGAGTCAACCCCAAAAAAAAGTGGAAAGTACCAAATAATAAAAGGCAGCAAACTGAACTCGTGATGATTGATGACAAACAATTAATCAACGGTGCGAGCCAACTTGGAATGGCAGTATCTTTTTCCTCGCTTTTGACAATTTTGGAATTTGAACAATCTTTAATCTGACTCGTTTTTTTATTCCACGGCAATGTGAGAAAAAAAAACCAGTCACCCATTACCTCTCCGGTTTCCGAGAGGATTCAACTCCGAATCCACATGGTGAGGGACTGACAAAGCCGAGGATCGTTACGATCGCTCCACGCGAACAATCCCGTCAAACTCACTTTCAGCAAGCACACCGCATAGATTCGAATAGACACGTTCGTGCTGTCGATGACAGGGAGCTGATAATTTCATCAATGTTCGATCCACCCAATTGCGCGTGATCGCTTCGGTGATGCTTTGTTGGATGAATTCGGTTGAATGGATGGATTAAGCGTTCCTCGACGGCTGGCTGGCAGCGGAGTTGGGATGAATGATTGCTCGAGTGACAATTGAAGCATTGTGAAAGATTCACAAAAAATATACGATGCTTGAGTTGGAGGAATGGTTTATACTCAGGCGATCTAAAGAAGTGTTCCAGCGACAAAGGATCTCGTCGGTCATCGATTTTGGAGTTTTTGTCACGACACTTGGGAGTTGTTGAAAATCACTTTCACTCCGCTTTTTTGGCTTTCAACGAACAATTGTCCCGTTGATCATGAATCTGTAGAGGATCGAAAACAGGAAATGGATTTGAGAAACATTTACGTGCTGCTTCATTCATCGATTACTCGATATTTTCGAATGAAGATCTTGACAATGTACTAGTACTTGAGCGTTATTGGACCGCTAATATTGCTAATATGTTCTTCAATAACCTACATCAGTCATACAGAGCAGATTGCATCGATCGACTATGGTAAACAAATACGCACAAGTTAACCATTGAATTTATGCAACTTGCGACGCGCGAACGAGTGTTTTAATCGGACCTCGTAACGAAAGTGTTAATGGCCACTTCCATTTCCTGCTAACGATCAGCGAACACCGGGGCCCGATTCGCAAGATATCCGAGGCGGAAAACGCGAGCCCTTGTAGTGTCCGAAACCAACGAAGCCCACCGAAAAGCCGACCTGTTCCGAGTCGTTGCTAGAATACAGTAGATCCACCAACCGCCGGGGTGCTTTGAAACAATTTTCTTTAGCACCTCTCCCTTTGCGAACCGCTGCTACCACCCGGAGTAGTTCCATTCGGAGCGAAAAACTCTGGGAGTCGTAAAACCCGGTAACCGGTCGGCCGGTAATTTGTTGTAGCCGCGTAGCTGCCGCCGCACACGGGAACATCCGCCGCACCCCGCCGCGTATCGGAAAAGTCAGCGACGCGAAGCGAAAAATCATAAAATGCAATAATTTATGCCGCTAATTTGTAACGACGCATTTGGGCGCGGCCGGAACGGCTGGCCGTGGCGCTGGGCAATGGTGTATCTGCCATCAACATCGCCATCATCAGCTTCAACCATCATCATCGGTCGGTATTTGCGTCCAATTTAGCCCACAATGCCGCCCGGTCTAGTTTTGATCGGTCAGCTCGTGTGCGCTTGGTGGTTTTGCGGGAGTGAATTGTGATTCCGAATTGTAAATATATTCAGATGGTTGGTGCTTAAATTCGACGCTGGAGAGGATGTTAAGTGTAGATGGGAATCTTACACAAAAATTATAGACCATCAAACATCACAGAAGCAGATGTAATGCATTGCATGTTGGAGCTCAGTAAGCAACGGACATGTTTTATGGGTGATCTTAACAGGGCCGGACAGGAATGAACCCCAGGTGAGAAGCCTCTGATGAACTGCAAAAGTATGTGGTTATGAGGTTGGATTCTTATCAATAGGAAGTCTCATTTTAGTCATTTAGTACAAATTTATTTTTATTAAAAAATTCAATTGTAACGTTCAACGTAATTTGAATCCAGCTTAAAAATGATAAGCCATTCCACATTTATTGCAAACCACTGTGCGTGGGTCATTCAATGAACTCTCATTAAACATCGCAAAGTCAAAACGACGATCGTTTCGACGTCTGCAAGCTCCCGTGCAGCTGTCTCATTTAATCCGCTTCATGCAAATAAAACGAGGCGATGGAACCGCTTATCCTCCGTTCGTTCCTAATCCAGAGTGGATAAAACCCCCCGTAAAAGGCGCACAATCTCCGCCGTAGCCGTAGCTTCGAAGAAAGACTCGAAGACGTCCGATTAACTCGCAAAACCGTGCGCCCGGAAACGCCGGGTGGGGCGACTCCCGGGGGAGGGGACAACCTTTCGAAAGGCACATCCACAACCTCACACCATCGGGTGGTGCCATAAATCGATTCGCTGTTTATTCTTTATAATTTTAATATCCTCCAGCTTTTGGCGTGAGGTTCCATTCCATTCCACTCGAAAGTTCTGATCTAAAGCCTCGCAAACAGATCGTGTGTCTGTCCGTGTGTTTGTGCCCGTGTGTGTGTTGCCAGCGGCCATTAAGGTTCTGTTTTTCTACAGCGCGCGGAAATCTTGACGAAGGATTCGTACGGGGTCGTTTCCAGCGGTGGCCACCCGTCGTGAGCGCTCAAACGGGGAAGCGATTCACCAAAACCCACCATAAACATCCCCGAAGTCACCGACGGAGGTGGAATATCTCATCGTCCGTGAAAGGAGTCACACTCTCGGACGCACACCGTATGCAGGAGGGGGACCCCATATGGAGATCGACGTGTGTGCTTGCGTCCGACCGCCCGTTCCATCTTGGCACCAGCTAGCTGCATGTTCTGCTGGACCCGGTGGGCCGGTATCAGGTGACGCCGGAGATCCAGTCCACGCCAGAGATCGGATCTGCATGACCACCTACGTGCGTGCTCATGCGAGAGAAAGGCGATCAACAACAACTTCTGCTCCTGCTGCGCTCTGGACGCAGGCTTCCTAGGCGTTCCTTCCTTCCTACCGCGCTCGTGCGGTTCTACAACTTATGCCTGACTTTCTTCGCCTTGTGGCTAAGGTTTCGTGGTTGGATTCCTTTCAATTGGTGAGATGAATTATGGGCTCTCAAGCGAATGACTTCTTTTCGGACCAAGGCTTACGAAGGGCAAGAACCAACTCCCAAAAACGCTCGAAAAGGTGACTCACCTGATCAGAAGATGTCTGCACAAACATGACCCTAAAACATACCGGACTCACATTCGCTCTCCCTGCTTGAAATCTTTCCAGAATTCCAAGGCATCCCGTGACCAGTGCTCGATCGCAAGACCCCTCGCAAGACGCCAACGCGACCCGACAGCTGATTGACAAAACAATAAAACAACAGCACACGCAAAGTGCATCCAAGACGCGACGCTTGGAAGTTTGCACATAATTGCCTTTGATTGAGTAAGATAAAAGAGTCGTTTAATCACCGGTCGAAGATTGGAGGAGTTGTCCGGCCGAGAGTGTGCGTCCCTGCGAACGTTTATGTGTACTACCTTGTGTCCATTTCTCACCTAGCCTCACCTGTGCGACTTCCATCACTCACCCCGGCACGCCGTGACATGACAAATGAGTGTTATTCACGCTCATTTACACGTAATTATTTCCCTCCAGCGAGCTCCTCGCCCACAACCTGGGCGGATTGCAGGCTGCACCAAAATCTGCAAGTGCATTCCCTACCCCTCCCTTCCTTGTTTAGTCCTAAACCTTCTGATTTGTTTAAATTTGTGTAACGTTTTTTTTTTTGTTTGCAACTTACTTCGTCGATGTGCGTTTCTTTTGTCACGAGGTTTGCACAACTCACCTTTTCTTGACACCCGGTTCCAGCCCAGTGGCTTCGTTCAATGGGCTATTTCAGCATAAGCCCTTATCCCCTTCTTGTGAACCCCACCATTCTCACCCAGTTCAATCAAGGGACAAATTCTTTGGAGCAAACCATCGTCGGACGGTGTTAAGATAATTTTCCCTCCTCAAGGGTGGCAAAACAAAGAAACCGTTCAAGATTCTTCCCGTCGCTAGCTCGGGCACTTGACACAACTAGCCGTACCCACACACACCTACCCTGGTGGAGGAAACGCATAACGGTGTTAACATTGTTCGTCTTTAAGGGATGCGATAATGATAGGGTAGGGTGTATTGTAAAACTTACATTTTAGCGGTGTAAAGTTAGCAGATTCAATTGAAGCGCGTATTTTGCAACAATGTAGCGATATGTTGCCGGGAGTATGTGTGAGGTACGCATGAAATGTGTGACTTAGAAAATTTTACATTTTAATATTGCGAAATTCTCATTTATGTTAAAGTTAATATTAAAAATGTGAGTTAAATCAGTTTTCTCGAATGTGGTCCAGAATAATTTATTATGGTTTAATCTTTTATTTAACTACAAATTTTATTACAAGAACAAATTTTAGTAGAATTTCAAGTTACTCCAACGCGTAATTAAAAAGAATATTGTTTTAATGATCGCAACATCACACTGTCACATCGAAAGCGTACTCTATTCAGATGTAAATTGTGAACAGATTTACCACTAATTACGTACTGAAAAGTGTCCCACCCGACGAAAACGCAACCCCTCCTTATACGACACATAATTCTAGCCCTTCGCTATTGAAATCGTTTCTCCGTCAGCTCATCACCGACCGTCCTCGGCAGAAAAAGGACTCCTCCCTTCGCCTGCCCGCACCACACACTGGTTTGAGTATCCCAATTACATAAATTACACTTGTTCCATTGTGCTCTTGGCCCGTCGCTACCAACACGATCACAATCGCATAATCATCCCCCTCGTCCTTTCGGGTGCGAGATTTTATTAACTCCTCTTAATCTATTGACGCTCGCCCTCGGAAAGCGACACTTTAACTTTTTCCGGTGGTTTGGGGTTGGGTTACTCACACACGTACAGACAGTTGCGCACTGGATGGCAATCGGCCGGGATGCTGCGAGGGTGAAGCGGTCGGGCATTATCACGGGCTGCGCAATTTGTGAAAACCGACACTGATAACAATCTTCCCCGGCCCTAGAACAGCGAACCAGTACTTCGTGCCAAAGAGGGTGCGTCGTGTCTCAATTTGTCTCCCGACATCGTTCCGTGTTCCTTCCGCCCGCGATGGGATGTTTTCCCGGGGGAGAAAAGTCCCTGCGGAAAAACCGTATTGTGCAATATCGTTTTCACAGCAGGGGACGTGGTTCCAGCAGGGAAAGCGGGCATCCTAATAATGTTGTTTTTATTATCGAGAGTGAACTTTTCCGGTTCCCATTTGACCTTCTCCTTCTGCTCTCGCACACCCGTTCATCAATTCATTCGGGGCGAAAAATCAACCACCACTTACGAATGAAATTAGTACACCGGGAAGCCTTCTGAGGACGCACGATACTTGTTGGCGATGCGCACTTGATTCAATTTTCTAACCCTCAGTGGAAAACACGGCCTCACCGCACGACTTTTGTCGCATACTTTTCCTCATCGATGGCTGTGTTGCCTGCAAAGAAAACTGCCTCCAATTCGGTCGTCATTGTACAATGTACCACCGCCCGATCGAACTCCCGATGGTCTTCTTTGCTCGTAGCTAGGTCTCCTTATCGTTGGACGAGAAATGGCGACCGAAAGAAAAGGAAGGCTGCAATCCACCGGAAAGATTCCTTCCACACGGCTTCGGTACAGTTCGGCGAATGAAATAAGTGTGATTTTGTTTAATTTTATTACCCTCCGAATGAAATAAATTGAAACCGGGCTTTTGGCGTACGGCCCATCTCGATCCCGGTCCGTAACTCGATGCATTTGGGTGCAGGAAACGAAACGACCAAACATTGCATTGGAAGGCGTGCTGCCCGGGGGAAAACGCCATCGCTTTTAGAAGACGCACTTTCCACAGCATGCAACCATTTCCCGAGATCAAGTGAGCTGGCGATGGTGGGATGGAAAAAGCTTGTCCGGATCAGTACAAATGCCGTTGGGCCGTTTGTTGTCGATGCACGTTTGTGCGTCGAATCGGGTTCGTTTGCGAGGGCAACACTAGTATAGGAAAAATCTTACGCTTGGCATTCGATACGGAAAGCCTACTCGGTATTGCCGGAAGCTGCTCGAGGATGCAAAAACAAGCTGAAAATATCGAAATTTATTATCAATTATTTCTCACTGATAAACCTCAGCCTCGTGTTAGATATTTTATTGCGATTGCCATCCAAGTGTATTGGAAGTGAGGGCTTCTGCCGAGTGCTCTCCAGGGAACGTTGCGTCGCTGGACTAATGCCGGAAGGATCAGCGATAATGGACACGCAGAACATAAACTCGTTGTTTAAGGATTACGCCAATGATTTAAACGGACATGGAGATTTTTTGTATCGTTCCAGAAGGTCTATAAATTAGTGCGAAAACAATTGAAACATTTGTAAGGAAACTCGAACTTGAGCATGCGTTTCCATGGACGAATAAACGGATGAGAGTTTACATAAAATTTTTGTTTTGCCTTTTCTTTAAACACCTTATACTTCTTCATTTCCAGAAGAAGACTCAAGAACCCGTTTCCAATTTATTTATTATCTACAATCACCTGTTTTACCACGACGTGTTCAATTCTACCACTCTCTACCGGTACATCTTCCCATTTCGTTGGTTCGAAGGGTGATAAAATTTCCCCTCCAGTTGCTTCGCCCGGCCGTCAAATTAAGAAGATTCCGTGCGCTACGGCGCGAATGCCACCCGCTTTGAAGTCAACAGTTTGATTGACGGATTGATTTCATAATTTCCCTCATCAAAAAAAAAACTTCCTTCGCGCGATGAGAAGTGAAAAGTAAAGTAGGAAACAAAGCGACCGATCGACGGTTTACGGATTTCCCTTTTCGACCGAAGAAAACAAGCGGGGAAAACGATGATCCGAAGGATTCGGGTTGTCACTTTTGATGATAGATTAGGAAGGGACGCTGAAAAACACCTGAGGTGATGGTTGAGGTCGATCGGGTTAGTTCCCAGGACCTCGTCCGATCATCCTTTAAATCAATGCCACAGTGACAGAACAAACGCCGATGGTCGACGAGTGACGAACGAGTGACGATCTTTGCGCTTCAACAAACACACACAAGCACAAAATTACGAGAAAAGAAAGAAAGAAAGCACATGACACGCTGCAGGTTCTGGGTGATCCGTTTTCTCACGATCGTGGCCTGCGGAACACATGTTATGGCATCCGACAGCGGCCTCCAGCGAACGCATTGTCGAAGGTTATGGTCGGAAGTGATAAAAGAGGACAAATGAGAGGCAAGCACCGGTGGGTTAGGGGGAGAGTTTATGCTTTCCTTGAAGCATAAAACCGGGTAGGGTGACCGCGCAAACGAACACGAAACAACAGCGGAGTTGTCGCGTTAAAAAGTCTGGCCTCGCGCAAAAACGTCCTCGCATGTGTGCGTCGCCGGGCGAACCAAAGGAGCGGATATTACCCACTAATTAAAAATTATCGCCATATTTAATGACAGCGACCGACAAGATTTACGGGTCGCGTTTTGCGTGTGGAAAAAAAGTGAAGAATTCTGTGCCGTTTTCCTTGAGGTTCTGCTTTTTTTTCTTTTGCTGACGCATCCGCCTTTTCCATTCGGTTGGAAATCTTACGAGAAATATTTTCGTCAAACGGAACCGATCGACTTGAGAATGGGCTTATGTTGTTCACATGCTCAACCTCGTCGAGTTCGACAATGTATTACAAAGTATTTGCATTAGTTCATGCGACACTGCGTGCAAACGACATCCAGCTGCGACAACGGCCAGTTCTCTCATCGCTTAATCATTATCCACCATTGAATGAAAGAATGTTGTTCGGGTAAAATTGAGTTATCATACTCGATAGTTTACTGTCATCTTGTTAGTTACACTACTCATTTGCTTGAAAAGAGTCGATTGGGAGAATAATTGTCTTATTTTAAGTAAGTAAAGTCCTTCTTTGATTACTTTTCCTGCTTGTAATACGACGATAGCACAATTCATTCCCTTTATGGCACGTCTAAGACAACCCTCACGCGCTCCTTCCTCGTCATTTATTGATGTTGGGTTACAATTTGGTGCCTCATTTTATGCCAATCGCTAAGCGAGTGCATTTTTTTTGATGGGCGTAAAGAAGGCACGCCCCGGTCCTTCAGCACAAAAGATTCAATTAGAAATGAACTTTATCGTCTTCGGTTTCGTGCGTTTTGGAGGCCTTCGACTGCTCGCATGTCTTATTAAACAGCGAGTCAATCGAGCCTATAAACTATTCGATTTATCCGGGCTATAAAGTAATCGAAATCGAATAAGGAAAAACCCCCCCAACCCCCGGGGGGATGGTCACTGCTCATTTCACGCCGTCCAGAGTCCCCAGAGCGAGGGCACGGATTGTGCAATAAGGCTGGCTGGTTGGTTGTTTTTTCTTCGGAAAGAAATTAAATGAAAGTCCGATAAAAAGTTCTGTCGATAGAAGAATTGGAGGAGAATTAGCTAACGCTTTGGGAAAAAAAAAACATACGGATGGAAAAAAAGGCGAGTCCTAGAAATGTTTCTTCGCTCTGCGCAAATTGAAAGCGAAAACGCGAGATCATGCGCTTTTCGGGGAGTTTTTATTTTTACGACCACGCCATTTCTCCCAATGGACCAACAGACGCGCGCGGCCGCCAAATCAAGTGCCGTTCGAGTTTTCCTTCCAGTTTCCACTCCCGGCAACTTATAGCGCCAATATCGAGTTTGGTTTTACGAGCCCACCAAGGCTCGAACGCAGTTCGCAATGCAATGAATTTGATTCGATTACCGAAGCGACCGCTCCCGGAACGAACCGTGCAAATTTTCCCTCCGCTGATGCCGTTCGGTAGGCTGGCGGAAAATCCGTCGTCGCCTCCGGGGAGGGTTGCGCAAAGTGTGCGATTTGCCGGGGAGAGAAAAGGTTTTCGCACAAACCAATTCCGGCGAAATAACAATCGACCACAAATCGAGCAGCGAAAGTCGATAAATTATACCCGGCTTATTTTGGGCAAGTTTTTCCTCCGCATGGTATCTCATGTAAGGGTTTCTAATTCGATACTGAGCTCGTCCATCTCAAGGGACATTCACGGGCGGTTGGTTGAAGTCATTAAACATTATCGAGCGAGCGCATTGGCCTTTGATTGCCAATCCAGGAGAGAATTCAATATTATAAATTGAAATTGTTTTCTCACGAAGCTTGGTGACGTTTTGTTGGGGATGAAAATTGTTGAAGTGTTTGAGGAAAAATAGCTTTTATATTGTAAATAGAAAAACATCCCAAAAATTCTTTGGCCATATCTTTGAGTTTTTCCAATGCCGAAGTATCTGAAATTAACGATTCCTATAAACCATTTCGATTGGACGACCCTCCAACTCGGTCAACATCCACCGTAAAGTCGTCCGTGTATGGAAGCACCGGCTCACCCTACGGACTGCACAACGAACCGATCACACCTGCCGGCCATCGCCAAAAGACGGCCGGTGGAAAAAACGGAATCGATCCACGGTTTACCCTTTCATTTTCACGCTGCTCCGAGGCACGTTATTGGAACATTTTCGGATGATAAAATTTTACGTCCTTTGCCGACACGTGTTTTCCGGCCGCCGGACGGCGCTAAGCCCGGGAAGGATAGGAAAAATAAAAGCCCTTTCGTATGGGGAAGACCAGCTCGGGGGGGAAAGGGGCAGCAAAAATAAGGAAGCATAAATTTATGATTCTCACACATTTCCTATCGCCGGCGTGTGCGGCGATGCTGCGGACCCGTACGAAATCCGCGCTGCTAATTTTCGGTGGTGTTGAGGGTCATTTCGGAAGGCATCCGTGTGGTAGTGAGAAAGGGGGCCATAAACGGTGTGGGCTCGCGGAGGGTTTACGCGCCACATTCGACACATTTTCGCCCGACCATAAATCGACACGGTGCGGTGCGAAAAGAGAACATAAATTATTTACACGCACACGAAGCTGGAAAGGTTGCGCGGGTGACGCGTCGTGTCGAGGAAATCGAGCCGAACGGAAGACGAGATTATGGAATGTTCTAATTTCCAGCGGCTGACCAACAATGGTTCACCACAAAAAAGCCTCCATCACCAAAACCACGATGGCACGAAGATCACATTACGCGCGTAAGGACATCCTTCGATAGGCAACCACGGTTCGAGTCCTCCCAACAGGAAACAGGACCAGGAGACTTTTTTCGAGGTCCTCCAGAAACGTGACACTCCCTGAGCACTTGCATCTACGGACTGGCGGCTGCGGAAATGAACCGTTCGGTGCGCCGGTTTCGGTTTGATGGTGCGTTTCGGAAGCGATCTTTCTTGCGCGGCCCACGATGCCCACCCAGGACGATCTTCAAGCATCCTTCCACGTGCGAAGAGCGGCGGTATTTGGGGAATGTTTTACGATCTGTTTGTGTTTGCTTCGCGATGTGTTTGTTACTCGATGCGGTTCCTTTTTTATTTGTTTTATCTCCTACACACATTGGGAAAACGTGAGGAGTGATTTATTTTGTTCGAACCATTATATTTTTATTTTTATTTTGATGATGTAAGTTATCTTTTATAAACTACTAGCTGACCCGTTTGATGTTGTTAAAAATTGGTTTAACGGTCACATTATATTTCTTAAGTACATTAATTTCATTGTATTTACACTTTTTACGTCGTAAAAAGCTTATAGTGAGGCTGCTAATGATTATCATCCTTATTTTGTTAATAATCAAGCAGACCAATTGAATGAACGATGTTTTATGTACGCCTGGTAAGCCATGTATGACGTACATATTAGTTTTCTAAATTGGGTTTCTATTAGAGCTTTTTAAGAATCTGCTAACGTGTATTGCCGATGTCTAATAACTGTTTGGAGAAAGTAAAAGCTGATGGATCCTGTAGCATTTGGACGTGCCTGTTTATGCTTAGTTAAAGTTTTTCAATATTGCTCCACAACACCGATGAGTAAGGCAAGTTCAGGTGATCTTATCAGCATAGGTGGATCGTGGCACTACGTGAAGAGTTTGCCTGAAATCACCTGAGAGGAGAAACACAGTACAGTTGGTCTCCGCAGTACGCGAATGTTTGGGACCGAACGCAATAGCGTATATCGATTCGCGTATTGGGGATTTCCTCTGCCATATAGTTTATACTTCATATTGAAGAGTTGACACTGAGAGGGAACCGCTTATTTAACATATCTTTTATCCAAATAACTAATAAGTGTTCCATTTTTTCCATTGTTTCATTATATCTCGGTTAAAAAGTGCATATTAAAAACTTCATTCTACCAAAACAAAGTAAAACTGAATAATAGAAGTCGAGCAACCCTATGGGCTGTCAGTTGTAAAAAATTGCGTATTGCGAATTCGCGTATATCGAGAATAGCGTACTGCAGGGACCTACTGTATTACTGGAACAATCTTTATTACACTTCACGTCTTTGAGTGTTCTGTACAGCGCCTCAAGAGAATGCTTCTTTGCCATGGTGCATTCTTCCCAGATAATTATTTTTCACTGTTGCATGACCTAGGCCATGAGTGATTGATTTTTGTTGTTTCATACGGCTTTTGTGTTCCAGCAACTGGTATTGCAATGTCATTGTTTGCTCGTATTTTGGAAAGCAAGAGCGATATGAGAAATGTTTTGCCAGTTCGGACTGGGGCATCCAAAAAAAGATACCACTTTGTCCCGTTGATACTGCCATGATAATGCGTTCGTAAACATATGCTTGTTCATCAGTCAACATTGATACGTTGTGAGAAACGATATCCAACATGACTGCAATATTATGCTGCAGTTCACGACTTATTTCAGTGTCCATCAAATTAAATGCACTTCGATTCGGCGAACCTAAAACATAACAATAACTTAGCGGTAAATTTGTAATTACCATGCAACGATCCTCGATACTAATCATAGCTTGTCGGACTAAATTCAGCGACATTAATGTTTGAACACACGTTTTGTTCTATCATGACTATGCGCCGTATTTTGTCCTGGTAACAGTAAAACTTACGCCACGTTGGATTGCATGTAAACGTGACGAATAAGCATGCTCGTCCCTACTCGCGAGTTCATAGCCTCGCTGTAGTAACTATACTGAAATACGTTTTCACAACTCTGGTAAATGAGAAGGTTTTATCAATGCTCTAAGCAACAATAATTTGAACACATATTCTACTACCACCAATTAACAACATTAGTTATTATTACCAAAAATTAACAAAGATTTTACTATCGTCACTTATATGAAACGACTTGTTTGAATTAAATTCACCACTTTTGTATTAAACTCACCACCACAGTATGTCAAAAGGCATGTTGCTGTGTCCGTTTATACTTGTTGTAGTTCACTTTATGTGTCATTGCTGAATGTAAACAAAACAAACAAACCAATGTATGACGATAGAAAATTGTAATTAATTAAAAAAGTATAAAATTTACAGATATGAGACATAGTTAAAAACCTATTCTCATACCTAAGGAACGTGTGTCCAAAGTTTGAGTTTAAATGGTTCAGTCGTTTAGGAGGAGTTTGAACACTAACACCGTGACACAAGAATTTTATAGATATAGATGTTCTTAATAATAAAAAAATACTGATACAGTTGTACAATTTAAATTTTTTTAAAAATCTATCAAGTATGCATTTTTGGACGCCCTCGGAAACATCGTGTTTCCACAGTGAAAAAGGTAAAGAAGTCAATTCACAGGATTTTTAACGGTGCCAACACGGCACCTCGTGAACTCCGGAACCACCAACACGGAGCATTAAAATGGAGAAACGTGCAAGTCCCGGTTGGTATGGTGTGGAGTCGTTACATAAATATGTTTATTTCGCTGGAGTGTGAAATTTTAATAAGACTGTCCCACCCCCGGGCTCGATGAAGACTTTTTTATTTGAGATTTTGTTTTTCACTTTTTACCCCTCCCTCCTATGGCCGCCTCCTCCCTCAAACGCTCCTCGCCACAAAACTCGCAATCAGCATCCTCTGCGCATGCATCAGTTGCAAACAAAGGCATAAATTTTCCTGACGAAGGTTGAGCCAACCGTTTGGGGGTTTTCCGTTTTTCCACGCTCACCCAGCAGCCGATTGTCACTTGGCTTTTTCCCGGGAAGTGAAGTAGATCACCGCATACTCCAGCCGGTCCTTTTTTCTTGCCCGTTTTGTCCCATTTCAAACGACATTCGTCTAGAAACACATTTTTTGACACTCCCACCGCGCGACGAGGAAAACGATGGGCACGTTTTGTTCTCCCCTTCCCCTCGCCCCGCGCAGGATCTTGTTATCTTGTTTGTTATGCTCTCGGTGTCAGCCAACATTTCGTCTCCGTTCTTTCGCTCATTAGAGCCTTTCCGGGCTTGTTATGATATCAATCATGTGGCTGGCTGGCGGCCAAACCCGAGCTCGGGCAGAAGTAAATCATAGCCTCGCGACCGCGACTAAGGAGCTTAGGAAAAAAAGAAAAAAGAAGAAAGAAAAGAAAACAACCAATAAATTATACTCCAGAAGCGCCCGTGCAGGAAGCGTTCGAATTTGTTTCAATTTCGCTGCACATGGGGAACGAAATCGACCCGACCTTCCACCATGAAGTACCCTCGGCAAGCAGGCCATATGCTACTCGAATGACAGTCGAACGCGTATGCAGATGCGTTTCATGGAAAAACCTGGCGAGCGAAGGAGCGGGCGAGCTAGGGAAAGTGCACCACTTGGCGGTTGCGTTCGTCTTTCGCTGCTCGTTTAGTCGCGTTTCTGTTCTTTCCTTTTTTGGTGGGTGGAATGCTTATTATGTTGCCTCTGACAGCCACTCGGTTGTATAATACATTGGGCGTATAACGTCGTTGTTGTTTCTGCTGTCAGACTCGCTTTTCCTTCCGGGCGGTCCCAATGTAGGTGGCATCGGTGTTTTGTGGCCGGTGTTGGAAAACAAACGAGAAATGGCAACAGAAAATCAGAGGTTGATTGATTAAGAATGTTAGAGTGCTGAAGAAGCTAGGATAAATAAAAACAAATAAATTCGTAGAGGTTACGTTTAATCAGGATACAAACATAGAATGATAAAAATAATTTTACACCAATCAAGCGATATGTAAGTAACATACGAGTCTTAAGTCTCGTATAAGTCTTACTTTTTTTTCCAAAAAATGTTGTTTTATTTACTCCATATTTGTTGTTGGGTTACCTTACCAAATTGTGGTTCTACTAACGATTTTTTTTCGTGCAACTTTGATTTGCATTTATTCTACTTTTCAACAAAGGGACACTTATTAAGAAAGTAAAGCCTGTCTCATAGTAAATTGAGCCAAAGAAAGCGCGCTACTGTGGCGCCTCTAGTGGCGTCAGCCGGAAACTAATATTTTTAGTAGTATTAGTAACTAGTAACAATGATGTTGTGAAAGTTTCAGACCTGTACTATTGTTTTTCGCTAAATGCCGTATTTTGGAAATTGAACGACCAAAAATAAATCCGCACAAATAACTATAGCACCAAGGCAACTGAGCAAATTGAAAAGACCGGGAACCCATTAAAACAAAAAACAAAAAAAATGAAAAGTATTTTTCTCTGGTACAGTTTTACATAAAGTTTGTTATAAAAATAGGGTTTTACTATTTACGTGTTCCCTGTTTTTTTAAATTCACGTATTTTGTTTTTGTTTCCTGCATTAACGCCCATGTCGTGGAATGGGACACCGTTTTCGCAGCCTCCGTTCATTTCCTCTTGCCAAGAACATCTGTAACTATTCCACCAGTTTGTCTAAGACGAAGTTTTGAGACTGCCCAGTGTTTTTCGATGAGGCGAAACTCTGGGAAATTTGGTTTTGGTACAAAGTGAATCTTATTGGCCCTGTACCACTCTAAGACAACCGTAGAATAATGGCAGGTCGAAAAATCGGAAAAAAAAAGTATGTGAATTTATAAGAACAGGGAACACGCAAAAAGTAAAAACCTATTTTTATAACAAACCTTATGTATAACTGTACAAAAGAAAAATACTTTTAATTTTTCTTTGCTTTTATTATGGATTCCAGGCCTTGTCAATCTTTCCACCGGCGCTACAGTTATTTGTGCGGATTTATTTTTGGTCGTTCAATTTTCAAAATACGGCATTTAGCGAAAAACAATAGTACAGGTCTGAAACTTTCACATCTTCATTGTTACAAGTTACTAATACTACTAAAAATATTAGTTTCCGGCTGACGCCACTAGAGGCGCCACAGTAGCGCGCTTTCTTTGGCTCAATTTACTATGAGACAGGCTTTAGCACGGTTCGTCTCAAAATATTTATATTGAAAATTTATTAGACTTAGACGAACGATATTCGTTTGCTTTCAATCAATTTTGGAATAATTTGTGGCGTAAACATTGTGTTAGTTTTTATCTCATATATTTTTAAACGTTATTAACTTAAAGATTTAATCGGGATCATGTTGGAACCTTAATACTCTCGATCCGCCCTGTTTTCCTCCCAACCTTTTACTCATATCTGTTACAAAGTTGTAACTGAGTTTAAAATTCAAAGCCCTAACAACATACGAACGAAAGTTCGCGCCGCCTATAGTTTTCAATTGGAAGAAACTGCTGTTTACTACCAAACTTGCGACCAATTATACCTTCCTCAGCCTAACGACTCCCAACCTAATTCGAAACAGTAGCACCGATGCCATTTGCCGCCCGCCCGAACAACAACGGCCTAGGCAAACTTTATCATCTCATTAGATAAGTTGTTTTACGTCCGCGGCACGACCGACCCATCCCGTTGGCCAGCGGAAGCGCCCGGGAGTTCCGTTCCGCGGGCGGCAAAATGGCTGTGCGAGCCGTCAACGTACATTTTATTTCCCATCGCCGTCAATAAAACGGCCGTATAAAAGTTTTAAGTCGATATAAAACGGGATCCGCGCGGGTAGCGTATCGGGGCGGCTTTTCTTTGCCAGTAGTTTTTCCGCACGCGTGCTCGGTTGGGCTCGGCTTTCAGCTGTCTCGACAACATCGTTTTCCATGTACTCACACCGAGCGCACAATCACAGGCCGATCGTGAGTGAGAGCATTTTTCTGCTGATTAAGACATTTCATTTGTTTGATGAAAGCCATGGGAAAGGAAAAGCGCTCACAAAGGAAGGGAAGAGAGATTCCGAGCTGACAATGGATGGATGGAAGGAAAAACAACCGCCGCCAGTCGAACAACAACGTTCAGCTTGCAGCCCGAAATCGCACAAGAACATCATAACAAATCCCGACCGACAGCCATAACCATCCAACCAAACAACAAACTGCTACACGGAGTGGTAACGCTATGACTAACAACCGAAAGGAAATAAATACACAACACCAGCTCGAACTTCGGATAAAGGAAAGCCCGAAAGTTCCGAACGGTGAATTAAAAATTTACACTGGAAGAAAAAAAGTTCATAAAATATCATAAAAACAAAACATCAAGAAAGGAAACAATAATAAAATAAAACATATTTTTACGATCCGCAACGATCGCCCTCCCGCGTTCTCAGTGTGTTTGTGTGTATGAAGAACTAGGAATAGGTTTAAAAACTAACGAGGAGGCGCGCTTGGCAGACAGGGAGGAAGCATGGCATGCGTTACAAAGTCATCCGAATCCGTTTGTCTGATCTTCCGCCGCGGTTTCGTTGGCTTTCGAGTGGCGCACGCGAAGGGAGTCATATCTTTATTACTTTTCCGGGCCGGGGCCGCGTGCGGGCTGGAGGAAAATCTAAGACCCCTGAACCTACGCACCGACCCGGGAGTCACCGGAAGCAGTCGCTGGAAAACCCGACCACCACAAAGCGGGAATAGGAACACGAAAAAAAAGGGGGCCACCAACGCCAATCGGGCGCGATGTGATGCATCTCTTTTCGGGAAAAGCCAAAAGGAGAGAGAGAGAGAGTGAAAACGGGAATGATTATTTCCATTCGCGGCGGCGTTTGTTTGCGCGTGTATCATGTTTTTATGTGCCCATTAGAAAATCGCTCATTCATATGCATGATCCACGATGGGCACACGATGATACACACAATTATGAAATGGGATAAGGTTCGGGTGTGGCGTTCGGTTTCCTTTTCGGCTCATCCATCTGGGAGCACTCCGGGCTTTTCCTTCCTCTGGGGGTCTGGTTTTTTTTAATATTTTCGCCCGCACAACCGAAGCAAACCCCGATCCCGAACCCGAGTGTTTTCCCGTGATAGATTTACGTTTGATGTTAACGTGTTTATAAATATCGTCGCGTTGATGATGATGCCACTCCTTTGCGCCAGATGTGTTGAAGGGGATCTGGTTTTTTTTTGTTATGTTTCTAAGGAAAGGCAAAGGTTCGATGAAATGGAGGCCCTGCTTTCACCTTATCGCGTGGAAGGTTTTTTCTTTTTTATCAGCGGCAAGTTAATGAAGCCATTCCCATTTTTATTTCAAGATTCGGAACCATTGATTTATGCATCGGATGTGTGGTCTGCAGGAGGATTGTTTATTGAGATACGGTGCATTAATTTGAGCATACAAGATTAAAGGCACAGCTGCTTTTCCTCAAATCGATGGTACTTAATTTGCATCGCTCATTAAAATTCCACATTCAATCTTTTGGCAAACGAATTCGGTGTTTAAAGTTGATTTTGAATAATGGCAAACCGGTCAACATGTCCTTCCTCAGCGTCAAACAAAAATCACCATTTATCCTTCAACAGTCTTCAAAGCCAACAGATCTCCAACCAACTCCGTTCGGGGAAATCTTCACTCAATAAAATCTCCATCCAGGGCGCGGATTGATATTCTTGGCACTGGAAGTGGAAGGAAAAGTCTGGCAAATACGGCACGCAAATGGCGCAGTGTTGATTTGAGCGGATAATTAACGGGCACCGAGTGAAGAGTGACGCCAGCCAACGCTCGTCTTACCACCCCGGCCTTTCATGGAACTCGATCGGCGGGGCACAACGATTAATCAAATTTTCGACTTTGGCGTGAAATAGACCCAATAGTGCGCCCCGCAATGGGAACGAATCCAAGACGTTTCCAAGACGAACGACGTTCGAGCCGGTTTCCGAAACGCAAGGCGCGGGTTTAAAATATCGGTTTACGGACCTCGTGACAGACGCAGTGAGTGCTAACTGGTAAACAGATTTCCAAAATCCACTCCGATTTTCCACGCTCTCTTTCTCTCCATCTTTCTCTCTCGCTCTCTCGCTCTGTCCCATGCGGTTGAAAATATGTTCGATTTCATGCTCATTATCGATGAACATGTGTTTTTCTCCGGGTGTTTGTGTTTTTCCGTCGGTTAAGGCCAGGGTTTCGTCCTGCTCAGCGAAAGGTTTTCAACCACCGTTTGGTTGATGAATTTTGAATGCCCTTTCGTCTAGCGATTAGTTGCGGTTCTCGGGCAGTGCTTGAAAGCCACACTCGGTCCGTATTTCCGTGAGTACATTTTCTTCGCATAGGAAATCTGTTAAAATGTTATAACCATTTCCTTCGCCGGCTAAATCGTACGCCATCTGTCAATATCCGGATGGAAATCGGGAAACGCTTGGACGGCCGGAAACGATCTCGCCACCTTCCGACCTCCTTTCAAACCGTTTCACATTTCTTGTGGAAACATACTTTATTCGTAAGATGGAAAAGTTCACTTTCAAAACTCTTAAATAATTTATAAACACTAGATTCGTAGTGTTAAATAACATTCTCATGTGGTTCTTGTTTGTACACTCGTTTGTACACTGAAATCTCACGCGTACTCACATCGACATCGAGATCGTTATCAGATAATTATTGTAATCAGACGGTTACCGTTTCCTGCCACCGCACACAGACGCACATACCTCGTTGCAGCTCTTGCGCTGTGTACAGGATACCAATAGAAGGGAAAACCAGCTCCCCCGGGTCCATGTTCGCACCGCCAGCGGCACCACAACATATTATAATTGTTAATTGTCACTATGCTAGTCGAACCGAGACCACACCGGCTTGCGCAACTAATTCGGCAGCGATCAGAAGCCTGCAACAGGACCCCGCAACCAGGCTGGGGGGCGCCGGGGTGCAACGGAACGGATCATCATCGTGGAAAACCATCATCAACGAAAATTGCACCCAACCGCAGGAAGCCGGGCGGGAGGGAAACGTGGAGTATAGCTGACGGCCAAAAATTGAAATTGTGTCCAAAAAACAATTTGACCGATCATTTTCGGGTTAAACCTTTCAGGAGTGGGATGTGGTTGTCGAAATTCAGTATGAACGTCCGGCATTTCGATGCTAATAGAAAATTATTTCGTCAATGATATCATTATTGGGTGAAGGGTAGATTTGTTGCTGAGGTAGTTGATAATTAAATTCGAACATTTTTCAAATGATATGGAAATTTGAATAACAAGATGCAGGTGTAATTTTCCTCATTCTTTTAGTTTTTTTAAATCTTCTGCATTTAATTATCGGTGAAAAAAATTTAATTGAGTATCTGGACAATGTGTTTTCAAGCAAGAAATAAACAAAATACATGCTTAACCTTTTATACAAATACGCAAAATCAAAATCCCCACGCCAAACTTACGACAGCTAAGCAGTTTTCATGCGAAACGAATTTTTCCTCGCCTTTGATAAAAGTGTGAGGATTGAATTTCCTCCACTCGAGGGCGATAATTTGGTGAAACTGAAGAGACGAAAGCCAGACGACGGCGCAAACTGGCCATCGGAACCGTGCTGATGCCCCGATCTAGAAGTGCATTCTCCGACGGGTGTGATTGAGTTTAAAATAGAACGAACGTCGTCGAACGCCGTGGCACTTGAGTTCCGCTCAAACGGGCGGCACGTGAGAAGAATCGTTTCATCATGTGATTGCAGTTCGACGTTGCGAGATGTAAATTTTTGAAACCGCAAAAAGATTGAGTTTTCTTATAAACCAAAGAAGAAAAATCAAAAATCATCCAACTTGTTTGCATGAATTCAACTAGTAACAGTTTGGAATATTTGAAAAATCACTATATATCAGTTCATCCACGGTCGTGGATTGTGAAGCATATTTTCGCAAGCCAGAGATAATTTTCAAGTGCCATAATTAGCCCCATTCCCCATTCGGAGCTCCACTCTTCACCAAGCGGACGATCCTCAGTACCATTCGGGGAAGGCCACGATCACCGGAGGAGGAGGTGAAAAAATAAATAAAACGATCCCGACCACGAAGCGCACAACTCGCAAACCGGGACGAAAGAACCGTTCCGAAACCATATCTCAAATTCACACGTAAGTGAAGACGTTCACATTGAATAAATTCGCCATTTCAACAGCTTTCGCTTCGCCCCGAAAACGATGGCCGGCCATCGCCGTCGAGACGTGTTGGTGCAGGCCCTAAACAGCTCCCCCCCGCTGTCCCGCTGTCTAGGATGCTGTTCCAAATGCTGGGAAAATGTCTAATTTACTAAGCAATAAAATTTACATTTTAATCACATTAACAATCAACCTCCATCGTCGTCGTCGTTCAGCGTCGGCGTTGTCGTGAGTCGCCATGTTGGATGCCATTAGCCGGTTCGGAAAATTGGACGGTGGAAAGCGACGATTTTCTCCGCACACAGCACCGGTCGCCGCCGAACACAGCAACAGCATCCTCGTCAGCGTCGTCGGCCACGATACGGATCCTCGGAACGGAACTCTTCTCACCAGCATCACCACCTCTGTGGGTGTGAGTGTTTGTGTGTGTGTATATGCAAAGAGCACACAAAAAGGACGCTTTCGACCTGTGGATGTATTTGTGCCCGTGCGTATGTGCCTCTGTGTACCAGCTGGCCAGCTAGAGAGTACTAATTTCGCGCAAGAATCATCCCACCTCGTGCCAAGTCCCTTTCGGTGCGGAAAAACGGTGTGCAGATCATCAGCGAAGTGGCTTTTATGGGCAAACCATCCGCAAAGGAAGCCGCAGCAACACTGTTTAGCATAATGATAAATGTTAGACAAAGGAAACCACACCACGGGCAACACCGGCTCGCAATTTTGTCGTGGTGTGGAAGGTTTTTGGTGCGCGAGAAAATATGCATGGAAATATTTTCGTCCCCAAAGGCGACCGCGGGGAAAATGGGGCCAGAAAACTCCCCCGGGGCGATGCGATTCGGAGTGCCGTGGACATGCCTTGTTGATAGCTTTAAGTACATTACAATATTTCGGTGGAATATTGTTATACCGTCGGTTCTCAAGAAAATGATATAATACACTGTTCCGAGAAGAAAGTGTAAGAATCTTAACACAAGTGGATGTGTATATCACTAAAAAACATTTTTAAAAAAAGTACAAAGTGTTCACCAGCTATCTTCTCAACATTCCAACAGAGGCGCCATGTGTAACAGAAAACAAATCCATATGCTTAGGTGCCTAATAAAACCATCACCCAGCCAAGTCAAACCTCTAAGGAAAAAGAAAGAAAGAAGTTAAACCGGTCGAAAACCACAAAATCACCAGAATCTAACCGAGGCCCAGGACGGGCTGCTAATCCTCGCACGAACTAGTTTTCGCCTTAAAAAGGTGATGAAATTTTACAGCCTCCCTTTCCGGGCCACTCCCGGCCCTCCCAACCTTTGGGCCACTAACAAGTGCTGCACACACACACACTAACACCAGTTTGGGTGGGTGTAACTAAACATCCTGCGAGGTTGCGATGCAACCCGATGAAATCCTAGCTCCATGGATCCCATTTTGGAGCCCGGACTAAAAAAAACGCACACAAGCAGTTTATTTTTTGTCCACCTCGGAGCTGCAAGACTTGGCCAAAGGAACGAGAAACGTGGGAGAGGGACCCAAGGGGCGGTGGGGAAGGAAATCGATTTCATCACTTCTTCCTGCCAAGTGACTAAAGTGACCAGTGCAAACTATCAACGGCTCAGGCATTCGACGATCCGGCACCTCCAACTCCTCGTCTTATGTGGAGGTTTATGTGGAGCCATCCGTTTACCAATACCACCGTGCGGCGGGTTCGGTGGAAAATTGGCCACCAGCACAACCACCAGCAGCGTGCATCGAAGAGATGCAGTAACGAGTTTTTCTTCTATGTTCGATGGTGGGGCTTTGGGAATGTTAGGGGGTTTGGTGCCGGGAGAATGGAAGCTGCTGCCATTTTAGCGAGAAGGCGTGGCTTGCACGACAGCACGGAATTTCTGTGCTCCAAACAGCTGCGCAAACTCGCTCCCTCTTTCGCTAGCTCTCGCTCTCACACTTTTTGGGGAGCATAATTACATACATTCTAAATTGGATCGAGAGTGAGTCTGAGACAATGTTCAACCGGAAGTATACGGGATGAATCTTGGCACAGTTGTGCCCTGTTTCATCTCATGATTGATTATCTCCATTCTCTTCTGAACCTGTCACCAACATCGATTCAAACATTGTCAAACCACACACTCGAGTTTGTGAGTCACGAATTCAAAACATTTGTGGAAAAAATTTCAAACTATTCGATTGATGGGTGCATTTTTTTTTTTGTTCCCCACGCTCATTCCTCAACATCTCAACTATCCTCACAAGTTGGTGGAAAACATTGCGAAATTGTAAGATAAAAAATCAAGCACAGATAAGAGAGTGTTGAACAACGAAAAGAGAACCACGAAAACACCTCTGAAGAAAAGGATAATAAATGATCGAAACATAACCAGTTCACTCGAAACATCGATGAGCAAACAATGTCAGTGAACAATGAAGATGAGAAATAGCATTATGAGATGCGATGAGAAGCAAACAAGGATACATTTTGCTGTATAACTCTTGATGAATTGAAATACTATGACGTTCCTTTCAAAACTACTATAAATAATCGAGTTTCAGTACACTTTTATGTGTGTACTTTAAATCTTGTGTTATGGATTCATTCTTCTGAAAAGCATAATATAATACAATAAGCACACACCAGAGCAAATGTAAACAAAACCAGCAGCATCCTGTTGTGAAGCTAAACCTGTCCAATCTGTTACATTGTTTGTTTGGAGATGATTTGATCCGGTGTATTAGCTACATAAATAAACTCGACAAAGTCAAAGTGTAGAATATGAAAGAGAAAAGAAAACTGTAGGAAAACTCTCTCGCCCGCTCTTTTACTCCAAGAGGCACATTAGGGGAAAAAATATACAAAACACCATCATCTCATTTCACGCAGTGAAAGATTTTCGCCGCGAGGGCCTTTTCCATCCGCACTGAAGGGTGATGATGCTGTGCCGGACCGACCCTCGCGGGACCTGTCCGCGTACGTGTGCGTGCGTGGCGGAAAAGCGATGAATTGTGACGGGAAAATAGCGTATGGGGTGGAAAATCGCTGCTCCCATGTGTTTTGGCGCAAGCCGCTCGTATTTGTTCCCGTTCCGAATACCCAAACTTCATCTCCCAGCTCCGGTATCTCGGTTAGCGTGTCAAATACTGCGCGCATCCCGGGGAAAAATCACACAATTTGTGCCGCTGATCACGGCAGTACAAAACGGAAAAAGGAAAAGAAAACAACAACAAACGGTGGAAGTAATGGTAAAATGAAATGCAAAACAGGCCCCCGTTCGACGTTGGTGGAAAAATTGTGCCGCCTGCGTTGTGTTGATTTAGCATTTTGTCGTCGTTTTGAGACGACTTCGACCGGGTCGGGCGACATATGGCAGAAGCTATTACTGATGTATTTTTGACCCTTTCAACAAGCGGGTGGTGGAAAACAATTTCCCCGAGCGCCGAGTAGCTTGTACTTTTTTTGTTGTTTTTTGCAGACATCTAAAAGATTGATTACCTTGTTGATATTAACATACGTATCTCAATTTGAGTAGATATTAGTTAAATTGAGTTCTTCTTTGGTGCGTTTCTGAAACGGATTTTCACAAGCTTGTGTCCAGTAAACTTCAGGTTTAGAACGATTTATAATCATTTTTCAACTCAAAGAACTTTTTAAATCTCTTCGAACTGGTGCTTTTGGTGCCTGCAATTACTTTTGAACCCAATTCACGGCGTGTAAACGAATTTGCTGGATACGAAAAAAACTGTTTGATTGCAAAACAATCTTCCAGCTGCCACGGTTCCCTTTGCCAGCGATCGATTAACTCGCTTCGGGACTCGCATCGGGATGATTTATCTATCTTCCCCACAAGCATAAGCATAACTTTGCTCCCCGTTTGGACTGGAGGGGGAAGAAACACACTGGCGAAGAAAACAGCTTACGTCCATCGACGTGTGGCTTCATCAAAAAGCGATCAATCGCGGTCAGTTCTAACGGGAAGCTGCACGCGGAAACAGGTGAACTGGGTCGCCCCGGAGCATAAGTCCTAGACGGCATGCAACCGAAACCTCGACATAATGCGCCACTTGTCCGCCGCGATCGCTATCTGGTCAAGGAAACGGTAATCAATATAAACAAAAAATTATTTCTAATTATATGGATTAGAAACCACAACAGAAAGAAAAAAGAAGTGAAAAGGAAAAGTGGGAGAGGCTCACCCATTTGCTTTCGTTTGCTTTCGGAGATTAGAGGGAACGCGCACGAGAGTGTGAGTCCGGCAGATGGGTCCGGCTAGATAATTTTGCCTAGCACCCGCCTCCTCCTTCTCTACAGGTCCCTCGAGGGTCCCTATTTTGGGACACATTTTATTCAGGTGTCGAATAATTGGTACCGATCGCAAATGGTCCACACCGTACCGGGTGGGTAATTATTTCAGGTAGGCTTTTGGACCGACCCGCCAGCAATTAGACTGCCCTCTGCCGTCTCGCCGTGAACCCTCCAGCCGTGTGGACATGGTGGTGTGTTTGTCTATGGAGTCGGACAAACCGACCACTTCCCTTGGACCTCGCTACCCAGCAAGCGCTTGGCCCGCGTTTGGGTGCCTCCTGTTTGCGCAAGTTCAGGCACAAACAAATATTATTTATTGGGCTCGATCAATAATTGACATGTGTTTTTGCCAGGTCTGCGCCTTTTTTTTCTTTTTTCCCCAGCCCGCTTGCGGTCCATTTGATGTTGATTTGGGCAGGGGAAATTATATGTTTGTGTGGCAAAAATGAACAGCCAGAAATAATTTGCCGACCAAACATGCCGTGGCGTAGCGGGACTTCCGAGACGCGAATGCCTCTTCGCTTCTTCGTCTGACAAATTAGTTCACGCCACTGCAAACACCTCACAACTACCGGTTTGCGGGAAGGGAAGCGGATCAGTCGGGTCAAGCGAGCGAGTCTGCCTTGACTCAATTTTAATCTTCCTCCGAGTCGGTGATTAAAGAATCTATCAAAAAGCCACAACGGTTTGATTGAAGATAGTAATCCATATGGCAGAAACACGGCAACGGGGAAATTTGATCTTGAGCCAGCAACCTCAAAAGAAAACACGTTCCGCCACGACAAAAACCAAACCAGAAGCATGTGGCCCTTAAGTGCCCTTTTTAAGCCGCGGCGCGAGCGACTAAAAGTCAAGTGCAATCGTCGACACGAGACCCTTCGTCGATCGCTAGCTGGCAATCGACTTGCCCAGCACCAGTAGCAGCAGGAAGTAATCTGCCGGCTTTCAGTTCCCCCATTTTCCACTTCCACTTACCAAGCTGTTTCCTCTCGCATTGCCGATAACGCAACAGAAACGCAATAAGAGCATCTTTTTATCCCTTCGAGATGCCGTTAAACGGTACCTGGTTTGTTTCAATTTTGACCGAAACGATCCACCCGTGGACCGTGTGCGCATGATTGATCTTTTCCGGACTGCCTTTAGCTTTAGCTTAAGCGAAGATCATCTACCAGATTGAAAGGGTGGAAAAAGAGACTCCTATTCCTAAGAGATTCATCAAGCGAAAGTACTATCGCTCAGAATCAAAGCAGTTGCTTCCGTACTACGCAATGCAATTGAGGAAACGATTCGAAACGCCGTTATGTTAAGGTTTGTTTTTCTAGAGTCAACAGGAAAACGCGTTTTAGTTAGTTTGTACTAACTTTCATGTTTCTTTTCATTATTAGTGTCGAGTGCTTCCTTCCTGGAAGACTGGAAATGGTTTCAATCTAGCGTCTGGACTTTAGATGTTTGTCTAATGTTTGTTTTGCTCATGTCTATAGTTTTTCAGCTGGATCGTTGATCTCAATGATTCGAATCTAAATGTTTGCATGATGCTTAAATGTATTTATCATTGTGTTATCCATAAACGATTGTTTTATGGAATATTTCAAACAAATTACTTCTCGTGTTCGCTGCTTTTAATTTTTGTTTTATTTTTGTCATTTCATATTTTACCCCACCTTATCATTTTCAGCAAATTTTCAGACTCACGAATCGATAGTTTGCATCCTCCCCATCACCATGGGTGGCCACATAGGACCCATTAGCGAAATTATAGTTCACATTACGCTCTAATGCGGCTCCGGTAGGTCGACAAATCACGTTCCCAAGGCATCCGCCATCCTTTTCTACCAACTTAACCAGTTCGGCCGGATAGCAATCATAAAGTTGACGGAACGAAGGCTCCATCATTTCAACGGTGGCGTTATCTGTGTCGTTGTTTGTTTGAAGTTTTCCCCAGCTTTTCACCCGAACCAACAACATGCAATCAGCGGCGTTTAGAGGTGATATTATGTTTGTTTAGTGCACCGACTTGCGTCACCAAATTATCGTCCACCCTAATCGTAAGTCAAACCGCGTGCGCATAAATAATGCACCAATAACGTTCGGTTGGATATCCTGTCGACATTGGTCAATCCGTTCACCAGCGATGAGGTGGATATCAATTATTTACTCAGACATATACATTTCTATCGACCAGTTTAGTTGGATGAAGTCCGCTGCAACATGCGATTTAGAATCACCCACTGTGGAATGGATCGATGAGAAAGGTAAAAGGAAATTGAATTGCAAAAACGAGCTCCATCTGACGTATTTGCATGTGACTGAAGATGTTTGTTTTTCGAAAACCACTCGCCGCAATTTCCTTTGTAGGAAGCCGCATGTTTACGATGATTGGAAGGAAAAACTCCACCCTTTCGTCCATCGTGCTTAGTACAAAGGAACCGAAAACCAACATCAATTTGCTTGTCCCGTAACAAGCCAATGAATTAGACGGCGAGATAAATAAATGAACAAACCGAGCTCATTATTCGATGCACGATTGCATTAGAGTGCCCGAATGCGAAATAAACAACCAGAAAAAACAAACACAATGGAAAACAGGCGGTCTGAAGCGGAAAATGATCATTTGTATCGTTTTAACCATATTGCATTTTTTAACGACTTATCGGTGAAAAAAACAATTGAAACGTATCAACCTTTTGAGATCGGTTTCCGCAGAATCTAATTAGCCCTCCGAGTGGGGAACGGTAAAATATTTGAATGGCGAATGAATAACGAGAAAACAAATACTTAGACTGGGAAATGAACAAAAAAAACAAACTTAACCCGTTCAAGCCTTAGGGGTCACGTTTTCCAGCGTTTTCTCCTTTTCTCTTCTTCACAAAAGCCTCCGATTGTAGAAAGGACACCAAGTACATGACAATGAGTGAAGGGAAATGGAAAGACATAAACCAAACGGTACGAAAAGACAGTCGTCAACGGGGGAGAAAATCGGGCCCGAAAGGTACGTGGAAAATGAACTCGTGGAAACCCCCCCGTCCTATCGCCTTGTTGGGAAGGCACTAAAAGTCTAAATCCTCGGCCAAATAAAAATCTTCAATTACACGCTACGCTAAGCGCAGTGACGGATCGCGCCAATCGACAGAAGGGAAATTCGAGTCACTCGCCAAAACAATTGCTTTGGTGGAGGGAAAAACAAACCCAATATAGAAAAAATACAACATAAAAAAAACGAATGAAACAAAATGAACCGTTCTTAGATAAGGTGGGGTTTAAAAACAAACACGATTCTTATTTGATTTTGAACAGAGAAAGCAAATCGTCAAATTAAAACAAAACAAAGCGTTCGACCGCGAATCGAATGGGTAAACTGGGGACGTGAAAAAAAAGGAAAACTGTCTCGTTTTCCGAACTTGGCTCATTTACCACCCTACCCCGCGGACAGTTTTCCCCGTCGGGCGGCTCTTACACCGTTGCATGATGGCGTCCAAAATGGCTTCGCGAAAGCAAACAAAATAGAACCACGATAAGCTATCAAGCGGGGCAGCGAAGGAAAACAAAAATGAAAAGCGTTGGGGCTTATTTGTCTTGTTGTGGTTGCCAAGTGGGTGGTAAAGTGGGGACGGTCGGGCATCCATTTTGTGGCCGAGTGTCATTCGGAAGCGTGTGTCCACCTCCCCCTCGGTGTATGCAGCGAACCAAGTAACCAGAAATGGCGACGAATTGAGAGAAAAATAGAACGAAAGAACATGAAAAGCCGGGCCTTAGCTTAGCTGGATTCTCTGGAGAGCACTTTGCTGGTTTGCATGTCATAATTAAGATTACCGGGACGCGATACCGCGGGAGTGGAAAATTCTCAGAAACTTCACACACAAACGTGACCAAACAAATGGATGAACATTCTAAGCTCGTCCCATAAACTGCCCTCGAATGCGCTTCGAGCGTTCGTTTTGGGGTTGCTTTTTTCAACCCCTGCGCGTCACAGGTGGCTTCCAAACGCTCGTTTTTCCAAACAGCTCCTCCTTGATTTGGTGTTGTGGGGGAAAAATAAGGTAAAACGAAGCCGCCATAACTCCCCCTAATGGCGCCGAAGAAAATGACGAACGAATGACAGTTGAGCTCGAGGTGACATCCGGTAGCCAAGGGAGCGGCGACTTATTTGCGCTTACCGACCACGGAAATTGACGATAATTAGTGTGCGCTTCCTGTGACGCTTTTCCCGCCCCGGGTTGGTTTTCTTCATGTGTCACCTTCGGTCGGGGGAGGGAAGATGAGGGGAGAAAAAAAACCACCCCACCGTGAAACCGTGGCCAAATAAATCACAACCAAGCAGAAATGGTGACGAATGGAGGACGGCCAACCACCGGAAGCTGATGTCCTTGGAGGCACATTCATCAACCTGACAATCTGTGGCCTCCCCTTTGAGAGGAGGGAGGAAGCGAGGGGGAGTAGGAATGGATGCCCAATTAAGTAAGTTATAACGTGAAAATTTTAATGACACCTGCTTTCGCTGCTTCCGTGGCGAATTACCGGAGTGAGGCTCCGTAACGCCGGTTCTACTTTTGACGCCGGATGTCACCACCATGCGTGTTGTGTGTGTATGTGTATGTATATATGCAAATGTGCCCTTTCGTGATGCGCAGGTTAATGATGATGTTCCGCCGTTAGAGTCGCACACGAAAACGGGCAGCTGAGTACAAGGAAAATGGAAGATAACATGGAGGATGGCCCTAGAGACTACTACCCATAATTGACCTTTTCTTCGTGCCAATGTAAGGGCCCAACGCGACCTAAAAGTTGGCAAGAAAATTTCCTCCGTTTTCTCCTAAAAATACTCTCTTCAACCCGCATCCTACTACATCACCCCTTGCCCTTTCCGGTGAAAAAAGCACATCGACAAAGCAGCGCAATGGCGATTAGTTGAGTTAATTATGTTGAAAACGATAATTTGACTTTGGGTCTAATTTTTGTTGGTTAAACAGCACCAGCGCTGTGAATAACTCGGAAAGGTTGTTTTTTGTTGTTGTTTTTGTTTGTTCGGAACTCTCATTTCCACTGTATGTTTTTTTCCCCCGAACCAAAACCGTTTGTGCTTTGTGTATGGAACATCGAGGTTTTTTTTTCGAGGTTTCTAGAGCTCCTATCAGCTCATTTAGATCAGTGCCTATTTTGGAAGTGGTCGGGAAAGGATAGTTTCATTCAATGACAATTAGACAATTATCCCTGACACTCACCCTTCCCCTCGACCACCCGTCCTCCACGTGATGACCTCGTTAGGCTTTGGTGGAGCTTGCCTGCCTGTGGATGGGGATTTCCTCCAGGAAGGAGCCGCATTTACATTTGTTGGTACGTTTTTCCTGTCAAATTAGAGGGCAAGCAAATGGTGGAGCGTTTGCTTAATCACTGTCGTTTACCGGGTGATACTCTGGAGAGGCTAATTCATATGACAAAATGGTAGAACTTGTCCAGCAAAGAGGTAAAATAAAAACAAGGATGAATGTTAGCGTATTAAAGTCATGTTTTAGATTTATGAACATGAAATTATTGTTTTCCTATCCAAATATTACCATTTAAAAATCGGTGGCATTTTCTTTGTCCTTCTTGGTTTCTAAAGTTTTTGAAAGAAAGGCTAAATTATTTTAAAACATCACGAACATAACATTATTCAATTGGATGAAAACCAATTGAAAAAATAAACGAGGTTTTGGCGGGTTTTAGATACCATTTTCATATTTTTTATTGTCTTATCTAAACAAAATTATATCAGAAATTATACTCCAATCCAAACTTCAGCGCTTTTCTGTTGTGAAATCAAAATTAGAGAGAACTAGTTTGTTAACAAATAAAAAAATAAGAAAATATCCATCTTAAAGGCAATGCATCAAAGTTTTTGAGGTGAAAAACTGGCAAAAAGCATCGATCATGCTAGCGTGTTTCAAAACATTTCAGTTGGTGTAGTTGTGTGCACCCTTAGCACACCTCTCCACCATCACCTTTTCAGACGTCCTTTTGCAGCATTGAAATGACGAAACGCACAATCGATCGAAAGACCACCGGGGCGGAGTTGCAGCGAAAATGATTGATTGTGTGTCCATCGATGGTAAAATATTGGACCACGATCTTGCCATATTTATCTCCCCCGAACGGCCCTCAGCCCTTTACCCTCCCACCAATCAACCTCAAGAGGTGCAATGGATCAAACAGTTGGTATGTTGCATGAGCTTCGGTCGTGCAGGATCGAGAGCGATGCGAGATGAATTGTGAAAAAGGGGTAATTATCAGCTGATGTCGATCGGCGGAGGGACACCAACCAACACTAGAGCGTGCCCGGATCGCATACCATCGCCAGAGGTGTGGCTTGGTCGGAGCATCAAACCGACGACTCGTAACGGTGGTGTTGGTAGCTCGCTTTCCTGCGCACGTTGACCGATCAGTTATTAATGAATGATTATCGATTTTTATCGGAATGTAGCTCCCGGATCGCCAACGATAGCCGACTAGCCAATGTTCGGTGGTGGTAAATGGAAAGGGCAAGAAACGCACCGAACATGATCGAGAGGACATATTTCGGCCCTCGAGGGACGGAGGGAGGCTGGGGGGGGTTCGAGAAAACGTCTAATTCTAGTGATAATACCTCCCGCGGTGCGTTCGATCGGTTTTTGTTTCCTGCTTCGGGCTGCGGGGTTGGTGAATGAAATCCACTCCCGAAAGTTCACCTCCCGAGGCTCGAGGTTTTGTCACAGCGGGTCGTTTGAGTCAACTCCACAAGCCTCTCACAAGACACGACAAGCGCAGGATGATTTAGTTGCTCCCCGAAGCGAAGGAACCAGAAATACTTAACGAACATGAGGGAAAAAGAGAGACGGAAATCAAAACTGTCACGCGAGCGCAGGGCGGTCGAGCGATTGAGAAAATTATGAATTATAATTTAATAAGCACAGTCGAACGACTGGCATTATTTTATTTTGCATTGGAAAAGATTGATAGCGAAGGAATGACATTTGAAGACGGATCACTAATCGAATCTCATGTAAAGGCACACGGTAGATAATCTTTAACATTTAAAAGTACAAGTACTTGAGAAATCATGCTTCAAATTGAAAATATGTTCTATTTATTTAATTTATCGACCCTGATATTATGGCTCAGCAAACGTTATTTAAAAGCTGCTATAAGAAATGTGAAAATAGCTGCACAAAATGAAAAACATAGTGGCATTAAATAACGGCATGATTATGTTTTTCGAATATTTTTCCAAACCACAGCTAATGCTCGCTCGATCGATGCCGCTTCGGAACTGAAGGGTGTACGAAAATGTGTCCAAACGTTAAACGGAAGATATAATTCAACACCCCCAAACATGCCGACCCGCGAGCCGACCCGGGTAGGTGATCATATCCCCCTCACCCGATACGAAAGGGTGGGGAATTATGAAAAACGGTCAAGAAAATATGACATTAAAATAAAATATCAATTCATAAATAAATGATAAAGAAAGCCATAAGGCATCGAAAAAGCCCGCGGTGTCGGTAAGACGAGGTGCTACGACGTGGGCTACGATCGACGCATTTCAACGACAGAAAAAGCGGAGGAAAAAGGTTCCACCACCTGGAGTCCTAGCCCAAAAACTGCTCCCCCAAAAACTAAATCGGGTCGAGTCTTTTGCGCTGCCGTTGCTTAATCAAAAACCGAGCGGACGGATTATTTAAATTTCGATCACCCTCCGAACAGTCGTCGAGATCGTTTTCTATTCGGATATTTTAATCCATTCATAAATAATTTACCTGCAACGGGGGCTGTTGAGTATTAGGCTCCATAGCGGGAGAAGAGGATAGAAGGATGGAGGGAGGAGGGAAAAATTCGAGTGGGCACCGATTTGTTGTTGTTTTGGGTCGTGTTGCCGGGGCTATTATTTTTAATGCCATTAACATTATCATCGAACGCGGTGAGTTTTCTCTCGGACACTCCTCTCGGTCGGTCGATCGTTTGAAAGCTAACAGATTTTGGGTTTCGGGTTCATTTGGTTTCGGTGGGGTCGTTTAGGAAATAACTAAATTTCGTAAACTCAACCCGGTTTCCCTCCGAAGCGCGGGTAAAGTCAACGACGAAAGGATCGAGAATGAAATTCACACTTCGACAAGTGCGCATTTGGAGGTGAGAAGAGGACAGAAAGAGAGCAAAACGCGTCAAGGGGACGATCAGTGGACTTGGCGGAGGAAGGGTTTTCGAAAAGGTGACCACCTTGTACAAATCTCCACGCCGGGAGGATTAACATTTTTGTCACCTCACGATCGCCTCAAGGATGGGGGAGAACAGTTTCGATAATGAGATTAACCGCCGACCGGAAGTGGGCGTTGGTGAGCACCCCGGGGCGCGAGTGGGTTTGCTTTGTGGTGTCGACGGGTGAATGGCGATGAGGCACTCCTCCGAAAAGGAAGAATTTTTGGGAGTAAAGATGAAACTCCTCAGGGTGCTTCTGAAGTGTCGGGCGAGTTGAGCTGTTTGTCTGGCTTCTTTAGGAATAACATTACCCTTTCCTTTCGCTTCGTTTTGAACGAATTTAAAATCGGCTTAGGTGTTGCTGCATTGGAGTGTTCATTCATAAAAGTTTAACTTACGATGATGATGACGGAAATGTGGTGAAGTTAAGAAATAACTGTATTCGATGAAGTGATTTCCAGATTTTGTACAACGTCGCTCATCGATAAAGTTCACAATAAATAATATTGAAGCTCAAAATGGATTCAATTAGGTTTTGTGTAAAATAAACAAAGTAAGAATTCATTACTTGTTTCCGAACTGCACGTTTATTTTCGAAATCAAACCAAGTATTACAAAAGTATCACCTTCTACCGTTATATTTTGTGAGCAATATTGTCGAAGTTCTTTTAGCTCCACTCAATTGCAAACCCAATGTCGGACGGAATCTGCCGCAAACGCTGATAGATAAAGCTGGTCAAAGGGTTGCGACTTCCGCAGAATCCCCAGAAATCATCGTAGTCCACGTACTGTAGCACCACACCACCAAGGCGCTTCTCCTTCACGAGGTCCAGTTTCGCCGCGATGGAGTTGGTGTCCTCGTAGCCCATCCATTGATTTCCACGCACAGCGAAGGGCATCTGTCCCACGGAGTCATAGAACAGGGTCCATCCGCTTCGAATCAGAAGGCAAAGCTGGAAATGGAATAAGTTTGTTTCATGTTGACATGTTTAAGACACGTTTTCCTAAGTTTCTACCTCATAGTACGGATAGTAGCCACCGTAGTAATACTGGCCTTCCTCTCCGGGCCCAACTGCCGGAGCACCCACGTTGTACTGAGCGGGGTTTGCCAGGGTGAAAGCTTGCCCAAACAATCCTATTCCAAGGATCATCTTCTTCGGAGGGCATCCGAAATCGATCCAGGTATCAACTCCATCAACCTAAGCGAAGATGAATGCGTGAAGTAAAATCTTGTATGGCTTCCCTAGAAAGAAGAGTCCCTACGTACCACATTGGTCTTGGCCCGATTCGGTTCCGTTTCGAAAGACCTATTGCGCATCGGTGCGTGCACATCGGCCACGTTGTTCGTGTGTGGACGCATGTCGAAGGTGAACAACGTCACATAGTCCACCACCTGGCAGATACTGGTCACCCGGTAGGACTCTCTGAGCACCTTGGGATATACGGCCCCGAAGAAGAACAACTCTTTGTTACGACTTCTCAACGCTGAACGCAAGTCTGTCAATAGAGCTATCACTGATTCTCGATCGCTGGAGATACCACCAAACTTCACCATCGTGCCGGGCCACTCCCAGGCGATCTCCACCCCGTCGAGACCGTACTGATCCAGTAGACGAAGGATGGCCCGCGTAAATGCCCCTCGACGTTCGGGAACCTCCGACATTATGGAGTAGGACAAGGCCTCCTGACCACGTTCCAACACAGTGACGATGTTGCGCACAGTCGACGATCTTCCTTTGATTGTGTACATGTATGATCCAAGTCGCTGCAATTCCTCATTCTGTCGTCGAAGAAAGAAGTATTTAGTATATACACATATGACTTACATAGTCTTAGTTCCAACTACGTACGTTGAACTGGTAAGACCCACGCGTCCACTCGGGAAACCCTAACCCACGGTAGATCACATCGCTGCACAACTCCACCGGGACCTCGTTCGCCGTGTACCTTCCGTATCCCTTCGTTTTAGGCGAGTCGCTCGAAAAGTAACAGATCAAACGCTTCCCAACGTTACACTTTGCCAAATCAATTCCACAGCACAACACAACAAACAAAAGCACTATTTTATAACGAGACATTTTGCAACAACGGGACAAACATTCAGAACCGACAGAACACCCAACACTAACTGGACGAACGTCTGAAGGCAAACCACAAAACACTGGACTTGTACGATCTTCTGCGAAACCTGTTTTATCCAATCTGCTAATAAAGCGCTTCAGACGTCAGCGGGAATTTTATGGGTTTGTAAACATTCCGGCGAGCCTAAACTGGTTTCTTTCACACGACTTTGAGGAATCCCCTCGAGGGTGGTAAACATGGGTTCATTCCAGGTTTGGAAAACAATTCGGAGAATCTGAACAGTTTATACGATGTTTTTCTATTTCGCAAACAAAAATATGTTCTTTACTAAGGGCAGATACCAATATAACATTATCAATTGTAATCTATTACAAACTTCGCACTTGTGCCGTTTATGACTTCACTATCATGGTTGAGCAATATGGCCATTTGTAGGAAAATCCATCGAAACAACCGAGATTGTTCTGTGTTCCACGGATTCACCAATAAATTTCCACAAAGCGTGGCAAATTGTTTATTACTCTCCAGCGAGTTTCGCGCAAACGCTTGCAGAAACAATTACAACTTTTCTTCAACCCGACTGCAGCAAAACGCGCTCGCACGTACTCCACAATCGCATCTCATCCTCTGCCAGGCCTAATACAGCGCCGGACGTGTCTAAAACAAATGGTGTGCTGCCCGGCGTGCATTTTTCGGATGATCATTAGTCCTTTTCCCTTTCCTCCGAGCACCGTATCAAACGTAAGGTTTCTTTCGCAAACGGGCCTCCGGTAATCTGGCTCGGATTCCGTCAACGGATTGTTCCGGAGTGGAACGGGACCGACGCGCAGTTTTAGAACGACCGTACCGTATCCTTCCCCCTCGAGGGATGCATCGGAAGGCATCCGAAAAACCATCGAAATGACCAACGAAACGCAATCTGCTCGGCGTTGTCGTCGTCGTCATCGTCGCAAGTCGATGGTCGTTTGGTAAATTTATTCGAACTTTTATCACCAAATCGTTAAGTAAAACCAATAATCATTTGTTAGACACGAACACGTTGCGAACGTCGGTCCGAGTATCGTTCAGCTTTGGACGGACGAATTCGTGGGCATTCGACGCATTTTGGACCAAAGGAGGGCTGTGGCGGATTTGTGCGATTTTAAAACTTATCCTTACTCACTGCATTTAATCTACAGTAGCTTACGCGATTGTGGTGACGAGGATTTATTATGTTTATATATTTGTCTCATTTATGTGTATTGTTGAAATTATTTCATTTAACTTTATTTTAGAAATTTATTTTGGATGCTATATTTTTGAAAATGGTTTTAAGTGTAGAGCAAGTAAATTCTTCTCCATATTTTCATCACTAAGGTATATTTTCTTCAACAGAAGCTATATTTCCCCCCACTCGACGAGCCGATCGATTTTCCACCACAATCGACCAGGCGTCTCCATTCGCAATACGGTACATGCAGAATTGTCAATCGATTTCTACATTTCTTACGATCCCAACGACGTACCACCTGGACCTGGTTCTCTTACGTCCTCCAATTGTTTATCGGTCCTTCGAATTCCACTTCCATCGACACATTTTCCTACGCGCGCTTGTCGTTTCCATCCGCAAGGGTTCGTCGTTTATAGAAAAGGAATAAATCGCGCCCGCCGGAAATGAAAATACCGATCCTGAAAGCGTTGTTGTCGAAAAATAATGGCACTCATTTGTACGCCCGCTCACATTCGCAGCCGTGCCGAATTTTGTTCGATTTGCTCTGTAACATCGACGCGCGGCGATAAATGGTGTCCAACCGGAGCCGACCGGTTTGGTGACATTTTCACCGGCGGAATGAAAATTTTCCACAATCAATCGTTCGCCTCCGGTACAGCTCGTACAGCTTAGCGGTAGTCTGTCTGTTGAAGGCACACATACACACAGACAGTGGGACAAAAATAACCACACGGGCCATGGTCCCAAATTGAATCATCGAAAGATAAACGCTCGCACAAAGCAGCTGCGATTTTCCCTTGTGCGGGAGAGTTTTCCCCGGACCGAGGCGGGACGTGAAAGATGGATGGATTTGAATATTTTAACCCTGGCACATCGTTTTATTTATTGTTTTTCATATTCCTTTCCGATTGCATTTATGTGACAATAAATTTGCACAAAAGCCGGCTCCCGTTCGTTCGTCGATCCGGCGTTCCTTCTCGTTGCACCACAACTTTCCGTACTGCACTTCAGTGGTGTGCGAAGGGTTGGGTGGCTTTAGGTTTTTTGCCCACCGGCAGACGTGGCCGAACGGTGAAATATTGTGCACACGGTGGAGGGAAAAACGGAGTGTGGTTGGGTGACCGACAAAACAAACAAACAAATTCATAAAATCCTTTCAATCATCATTAGTCACAGATGTGGCCGGCGAGGCGAACGATTTTCGCGGACGTGGATGATAATGCGAACAAGTTCGAAGCCATTCTTGTGTATGGTTATTTTTTTACCCCCGAAATAGACAAAAAATGGCGCGTTTATCGTTTGTTAACCAGGCTCGATTTATTTGACGAAACGTGATATTAATGTGGGAAAGGTTCGTTGCTCGTTACGGTTGAAATAAATTGGAACGGAGTGTTTGTGCGTGTTTTTCGTGAAAGATTTTTCTTTAATCTCCAACTATTGGGACTCGCTCCTAATCGGAACGTTCGACGGGAAACAGATGCCGGGATCGGCTCATTACGTTCCTCACCCAGCTTCCGGCGCACGAATTATCATGGTCATTAGCCGAAGGCGTTCCGGAGTTCGCACCGAAAACCCCTGAAACCGTGCGAGAACGAGGCTACAATCCGCTGTTTGTGGTTTGGCCGAACACCGAACGTAAGGGCATCTGTTGTCACTCGGACGAACCGGAGTCCGGATGCCGGATGCCCGAAAGGATGCCCAACCACAAACCGCGTGGGTTCGTGCATTCAAATGCACCTCTTTGTCCGAGAGCTGATCCTTCCGATATCCTATCGAGGACATGGGAACGCACCGCACAAAAAGGGCTGAATAAATTGGACAGTCTTCCGACCGGTGCGGACCGAACCTCGTGCATCCTTTTATGCAACTGGCAAGAAAGCCGACGAGGGAAAAAAAAAACAGGAGGGCTCCAGGGGATGAGACCGAATCGGGATGGGTTCGATTTATCTGCCTTCATTTCGGTAAGGTGTTAAGACGAAACCGCAACGCCGGCCTGTAATCACGCCCGCTAATAGGTTGTATTTTTGTTTCCCCTCCCCGTTCCGCCGGTCCCGGGTACCCCCTTCAGGCCACGCTCCTTTCGAGCGATCCTTTGCCGAAGCGAACGGGGCGCAACCGTTTTGCCCTAATCGGTGGTCTAAAACTATTAATTATGCTTTGATTCCGAAACATTACACCCGCTCTTGCCATACGTGTGTGTGTGTGTGTAGGTTCACTTGACGCAGTAGAGACTTGCCCCCGCCACCGCACCACCCTTTGGCCCCTGGGGAGAAACCGATGCCGAAGCGAAGCGCGATGTGTGAAGTTGTGAGATCGTGAGAAGATCGCGAGTCCAACCCTGAGCGAGCGGGCAAAAGAGACAGAGAACAAACACGAAAACGAAACCTTAAGGGCATAAGGATCCGTGAGGAGGGGAAAATGGAAGGGCTGACCAGCGCGGGGTGCGTGCGTGTGCGCGAGCTTGCGCAACAAAAGGCATAAATAATGATCCGCTCGATATCATTAGCCAATCATTGGTTCGCTTCGCGCGCCGCGATCGGAACGCTTTTCGGTCTCTCGGCGCGCTTTGTTCGATGCCGGCCCGACCTCAAAGGCGCGATTGCCGCTCGCGCGAAGGTGAACGTGATCGTGAACTTTTGCTCGCTTTTGCTTTTTCCCTTTGACGCTTCGTTCGGTTTGGTGTTTTTTTTTAAGTTTTATTTTGTTTTTCATCTCGAGTGGACCCTTTTTCGTGTACCCATTTTTCCTCCACATTTTAATCGACCTCGGAAGCTTGGAAGTGGGGGGGTTTGTTAATCGGGAGGGGGGGGAGAGAGAAAATCAGAGGAAAATCGCAAATTGATCATTGCCTTCCATCCCCTCCCAAATATCGCACCATCCATCCGATTTTGGGGTGGAGATTCCACCTTCAGCGCGGGTCAGCCAAACACAAGTAAAAAACATCATTTGCCAGCGATTGATCGCCTTTGAGTTCACTTTTTTCCGCAACCCGCTACCTTCCTCCACAATTTCTTATGATTTTTCTTTTGGTTCAACGATATGTAAAAGCAAGACACTGGGGATGCATCGAACAGTTGGGTTGAACCTCTCTTGGCAAAGACGGGATGGGAAGCTGCTTTCCCCCCGTTCTGGATGAAATGTTGAAACGCCGGTTAGTCTCAACAAGGGCGTGGTCCGGTATGCCGACAAAGGCAAAGGCCCGAATATGCCCGGGTTGTTGTTGCCCTTAACTTGTCGCGAATGGGGTGCAACCGTCCGCGGCTCGTTTTATGCTCGTTTTCTGCGCCTCTTTGGCGCAACCACGCTTAAGGCTCTCGTTTGGAGATGTATCGACAAGTAGATGCACGACGCCGAGATGAACCCGGGCGGTTCCGAACGTGAATGAAACGGAATGGATGCATCGTTTAAAGAACTATGTTGAAAATTGTATTTTTCATTAATTCTTACAAGCATTCAGTGTTAATGGGTCAATACAATTAATATTCACAGAGGGAAAAGGCAATCATTAAAAAGTGCCTTCAAATAACTAGAAAACATCACCATTTCCTTCGTCAATGTGTCTTGTTTTCCCTCCCTTTGCATCGTCCATATTACACGATCATCATTATAATGCACTGTTATTATTAATCCACCACTTCTTCACCCATTCCGTTGGATTAGAGTAGTCGATCGAATCGAATGGGAACAAAAACCCCAAACTGGCCCAACGCTAACGAAGGTGTCTTTAGGGAAAAATTAAAAACTGCACCTGCAACCCACCGGGCATATGCGCTTGTCGGCGTTTTTCCGCGCTTCTCCAAAAACGATAGCATAATGAGCCGATGGTTCAGTTTTGATCATCGTCTTCGGGTCTGTTGGTTTTTTTTATTAATATTTTTATTTCTCTGGGTTAGACTTCTCCATCAAAAACCTTTCGAAAATCCATTATCTCTCGACTGCGAGCAGCGGTTTCACCTGTTTTTTACCTTTGAAGTCGGCGCTCGTGGTTTGGTGTAGGTTTTAGTTCTTTTTTTCGTCCAACTGTTTGTTTTCTCATGCAAATCTAATTGAATAAAGGCAAATAAAACCGCTCCGTCGTCGGCGAACGTTCCGCGTGGCAACTTTAACTGTTTTCGATGCGCCTTTAATCTTATTACGCTATTACTCTCATTGCGAGCCTTTAGGGCTTCGCCGTACCGAGGAATGCCTTTTCCGGCGTTTTAAAACAACCTCGTTTTTACCAACTTTTAATTAATAAATGCCCGACATCGATAAGGTAGGGAATAGAGATGGCCTTTTTTATTGCAATTTCGCTCGAGGCTACGAACGGGAGACATGCATTTCTGCGGCCAATTAGTGAAGTGAGGCTGAAATTTGATGAGTCTTATTTGGGGAGGCATATGCGGTGGTAAGTAAAGGGGAAGAGGTGGCAATAATTAGTACTTTTCAACACTAAAATTGCAGGACTAATTTTTGAAGTCGAAATCATTTGTTTAAAATATGCCGTTGCCATTTTGACGTCCGTTAAACTAAAACTTTTCAAGCTTATTCTTAAAGGTCATATACCAAATGTAAGTTTGTGTACCATGTATTTCATATAGTGCATGTACAAAACAAACCAGTTGACTAATAGTGCAATGGAAAATGCATACCAATGCAACTGCACTACGATGCAACGACCGAACACTTTCCATCCGGAACGACGCTCGACGGGTCGCGTTTGGAAAACCGTCGGAAAATGTAACCGCCGGGAATAATAATGGAACTCATTAAATCTTCCTCCATCCTCCCGCGTCCCATCCCTTACGGCATCACAAACCGTATAACCGATTGTGCTTCGTACCATTTCTCTGCCCCGAAGGCTTGAGCTCAGTGAATTATCGTTATCATCATCCGATAACTTTCGCACCAATCCGTACACGCGTATGTGTGTGAGTGTGTGAGGAATTTCGGGCTTCCGGTGGATAAGCGGCACCATAATGAACCTTTGCTCGCGTTTTGCGTGCCGGAAAACCCCCGCATCCACCGGGCCAGTAAAGCAAACAGAAAAGATGCCAGCGCAAAATAATTACAAAATAATCTTCACCCAAAGGCACAACGACGCGACCGTGTGTCGAGTGATTCAAATTGGGAACACAAGCTCCCACTTGGTGCTTGCGATGCGTTTTCCCAGCCTCGGCAGCATATTGGGTCGATAATGTGCAATCGGGATTCGGTTCGGATTTTTCGCCATACACTTAAAAGCCTCTGCGCGCTGCAATGACACGACAGTCAATGAAATTAACGAACGAACTAACGTGCGCAAAAAACCGGGGAAAAGGACTGGGACATTTCCAGCCCAGACGCAAGCACTCTCACACATATGCAAATACTCCCAGCGGGCTGGGAAGTTGATTTCAATTTTACATTTTCAATTAAATTGTTAATGAGAACACGGAAGCAGCCGGATGGGAATTGTAATCTGATCAATTATGTTTTTATTTACTTTCAATTAAAAAGTGGAAAGCACTTGCGGGGCTTTTGGATGGCGGTTGCTCTTTTGGTGCATTTTGCAGGGCGTTATACATTCTCGAAGGGAATGCAAAAGCGTTTCGTTGTTTTAAATGAAAGTTTTTTAAAAATTTATGTTTGAGCAAAACCTTGCTTTTATTTTTATAAGGTTTGTGCAAAAACCTTTTTAAAAATGACTTTTTATACGTCTTTAAACTCGATTTTTCTTAAAGGAACGGAAAGGAGCTCCACCTGCTACCCAGCGTAGGAGATGAACTCAACAAAATGAATTGAATTTAAACTTCCCGGCATGAAATCCACCGATAAATCTTCCTCATCAGCCACAAAGCTTGCAGATGACGCTCAATTACTTGCTCGTTACCAGCGTTTGGTGGGGTTTTTTTTTTTAAAATATTTTCATTCATCATCATCCTCTCATCATTGCCTTTATCCTCTAAGCCGCCGTAGCAAAAAGTATCATCATTCAAACGGAAAACCCAAAGAAACGAAACATAAAAGCACGTGTGTATACGGGTCAGAAGAAGCGCTGCTTAATGGTTGCCGCCTGAACTAAGGCGCCTTGCTGGCGCTTCCACGACCCGGTACCTGTTCGCGGCGCAAGTGTAGAAAGCTTTCGTTCATGTCTCACTACGAAATGTTTGAAACTAGAGATAAATTAAATATTGGAAGAAAAAAAACTCACAGCATAGCAAATCGAGTTCCGTTCGAGCGAAGGGGTTCGGTTGGTTGAAAGAAACGGGACACTTTTCGAAAGAAATCCTCCACGCCCCGGGCCTCGGCCTGGCGCTCACCGGTGGAATGGTGTTAATTTAACCTGTCCTCCGCTTTTCAAACGCTAATTCCACTCGCCCCGAACATTCGACGGGAAGGAACGAAGAAAAACAACCCGCCACAACCGGAGCCGATCGGTGGATGGCGCTCCGGCGTTGGACGCATTGGATGGCGATGATTTATGATATGTTGAGATGTTAACTTAATTACACTACCCCTTCGCTTCCCGCGGACTACCCAGGACTCCCGCCAGGACCCTAGCGGGCTAATCGTTTTTCTATAAACCGTATCGCTTGTCGCTCGTTCCGTGTGTTCGAGGCCACGGACGCTTCCTTTGCGGCATGCCGTGTCTCCGTGTAGAGACATGAACCCGAAAAAATCCGGTCAACCGAGCGAGAACGGGGTGAGGGAGACTTTTCTACGGATGAATAAATTAATCAAAAAAAAATAATAAACAAAGTTTTGTGTCCAAGAAGAAGGCAATACGGGACGGTATCGGCCATCACGGGTCCCAGAGCGACGCATTAATGAGAACGCAATTAAAATTCGCTCACCACGCGGAGGGAGATCCACTGCTTTGCTCCGCCATTTTGCACCGCAAAACACCGTGACAGGACGGGATCCGCCACCGGAACCGGGAGTTGATCGGGGCCGGGGGGCTGTCGATGGTGTCGGCGGGACGAGCAGAAAACATCGAAAGGGTGTGCTTTTTGATGTGCGAGCGGAACAAAAGCGATACATAGCCGATACGATGCCGATGGGAGTAGAGAAAAACGCACGGCAGCCCTGCACGGAAGGCAACCGGGATGGATCGCCTGCAGGACATTGGTAAGGCTGGCGAGAACGAGGGCAGTAATAAAACACGGGCACGAAAGTGCATCGAGGGGCGGCGATTTGGGGCCGATCGGCCGGCCGCGATAAGAAGCTCGATTTTATAGCGTGTAATGAAGGGTAATCAAGGATCGACATTTTTATGTTCACAATTTATTCAAATTATGCGTTAATTATGTGCACTCGCTCGCTCGCGAACAGGCGCGTTGCGTCGTGTGACTGCACACTTTCAGCACAGGACGAGGACGAGGTCGTTTCGCAAAAGCGGTGCGTGCGCTTTGATGTTTTCCCGGTGCTCAAATGTCCTGCTGGTGTGGACTGTTCGACATTTGATAGGTTGCACTCGCCCGAGAAAGTGAGTGAAATGGCCTGATGTCAAAATGAGTTTCGAGTCATTCGGCACGAGATGACATTAAGTTCTATTTGTTGACGTTTCTTAGACGAAAACATCCTTATTAGATGAGAACTTTAACTGTCATCTACGCACAGACTTTCACTGTCAAATAGCGTTTGGCAGAAACATTCCTTCCTTAACACGTTCCGTAACACGTCACCCATATATGGGTTACGCTATTATTGTTAAACATAATGTTTTTACTGTGAAATATTGATTGCTACAGCCGAATTATTGGTGGTTTTTTCTACTTTCTCTTTAACCCCCTTTTTCGTTTGATGCAAAACTCGTCCGTTGATGGGATTATTTTAGGTACGGAACCTGTTTTAAAATCGAAATCTAGCATGCCTTACTTCTTTGCAAAAACAATTTGGTAGAACTTTGGGATATTATTCGAGTGGTCAGAATTTTTATGTCAAATGTCCTACCATAGCCTGACAATAAAAGTCCTCGTCTAATAAGAGCCAAAAACCACCAAATCTCCCGGTTTTAATTTTCAGCTTTAGCGAGGTTCGTGTTTTGTTTGCTAATTTTATCAGAAACAATTTGATAAGGATTACCTTAAATGGTGGTACCTTAAATGTTTTAACATTTTCAACTTGACTTTCACTCTTTTCATAGAAAATCATATGGAACATTTTGTTTGAACCTTTAGTTTTGAAACACGACAATATTGTTCCTCTAAATTTTCGTCGACAATCACCTTTTCTTCACTTCCTCGATGGAAGCGATCCTCCATTCAGTTCCACCTCTCGTCACCGATGCAACACGATCGAACATTCTTCTGGTTTCGGAGCGTAATATGGCAAACCGCATAGGCCGGTTGGACGGTTTCCCGCCGATATTAATGGCCTTTCGCAGTGCAAACGAGCGCGATAACCCTTGCCCCGTGTGCGATTTCCTCCGACAAAAACCGTTGTGGCGCTGCGGAACGGAGCAGGTAAGCCCTCACCGGAACGCGCTAAGATTAATGTTGTCTTTGATCAACGTTGCAGGAACGCTCCTTCCAAAGCGCCCTCTCGCTCGCGCTCGCCCGATGACTCTTCCGTTGCGTTCCGCGAAGAGGAAACCGGTAGCCGTAATCGTTGTCAATGCGGTTGTAAACAAATGTTTCCGAGATAAGCCGCGCAGTCCGGTGCCGCGGTACCGTATCCATTCTTCACCATCTTCGTCTATCCAGGTAGACGTCGCTGAGTCACCGGCCTCCGGATGGATAGCGATCGCCGGCCCTCGCCGGTTCGTCGCAGGCCGGTTGGGTTCTTATCTCACGGGTTCTTCGGCAGCAGGCAAGTGGTCGAGACCCGCAGACGTTGGCCGTCAGTGCCTTGCGCCTGTTCATTCGTTCGTTCGTTTGTTTGGGTGATAAATGGTGTTGCTGTTTGCGCTGGGGTGTTGGAGGGGTATAATCGTTGCTGCAAACTGGGGACCTCGTCGTGGTCATCAACGATCGACGAACCACTTCTTCGGCGAAGATGCGGAATGCAGTTCCTCCCGTAGACGCTGTTGGTGATGTCACTTCGCGCCGAACAATCAAGCACAATTACCACATGATTCTAGCCATAAAATAGCACAATTTAATTTCATTCAACGGTGGTCTTTTATATTTGAATGGCTCACAGAATCTTTATTCGAAATTTATTAGCGTTATTTATGTGCTTGAGCACCATATTTTCACGTGTCTCATTCTCATGTTTGCTTAATCTTTCCAGTTTCTATTGGAAAAAAGGTTCAAAATTGTCTTTCGATATAAAATACAATTTAAAACATTGTTTTATTTTATCCTAAATGAGCCACAAAAAGATTGCATAAAAATTGAATAGAATTATCATGTGATAAAACATGTGGGTTCCTTAATAAGGTCGTTTGAACTAAAATTTGTAAATCAACGAGTATCAATTTGATGAAGAATGACATACAATTAAGCTTGGAAATTGATGTATGTAATAAACATTTGATTCGATCATATTTGGCCAAAAATACTTAAATGGTGTTATACAAATAATGTGTCAAACAACGTTGCATACAATATTTAACCCGACACTGCTTGTCTATTTTTTAGTTTCACTTCACTACTTTCTCTGATCTGGTGATTAAAATAAAAAAAGCTAAACCTCTATAGTCCGGTGAGTAATTTGATTCTCACCTTAGAAGAAGTAATCCTATAAATAACATTGCAAACACTGCTTTGCGTATGTAACCTGAAACCAACCTATAATAGATACTTTCGCGAGATTTCACCAGTCTTTCTTACACATTTTCGAGCAATTTGTCATCAAGAGCGGGTCTTTCAGGTTCATATTACTTTTCTTCATGCTTTCAATCCATTCCTAGAACTAAAATGTCAACACCTAATCGGATAGGCTAGTGGTCTACTTCCGCGATCATGACCCCAAAACAGGCTCGCAGTCGGGCCGATCAAGCGTTCCATTATGTCAGCCCTCGCGACGGAAGACATTAATTTGCCGCTCGGGTGAGGTGTGAAAAAAATCTTCAACCGATTTTCGTTAATCTGTAATCGCCCCGCCGAAGGTGAGTGAGAACAGGAATATAGAACGCGCAAGAAAAAGTAGGCACCAAAGAGAACGAACGTTCTAAACGTGTAAAGCATGAGAATTTTTGAAGGTTCGCGATCGCGTTCATTTTTATGCTGTCGTCTTTTGTTTTGTTCCTTGTGGCTTCTGAGGTTTTGTTTCCTTTTGCGGGAGTTTTTCTTTTGTTTTTTTTTTTGTTCAAGGGCAGCACGGCTCCCGCGGGATGGATGAAAGAGCACCACCGAACGAAGCTGGCCATCGAAACAAAGTCGATCCAGAGGCCCCGGCGAAAGGTGAGAACGACCCACGGCGATGTCGAGCGCATCCGAAACCGAAAGAAAAAACAGCGTGGAAAAAAGAAGCAAACCCTCAGCTCGCCCCTTCATCGATCCGATCGGCGATCGGCGGCTCGCTAATTACAGGGCAGGCGAATGTTTTTTCCCTCCCCGAACTCGCGCCCTTCCGAATCGGTCGCGATCCCTTCGGAGGTGATCGCGCTTTTTCGTGTCTCTTAACGGTGCTCCTTTCTCTGGCCGCCGCTGGACGAATCTCGAGGCGTTGCGACGACGGGCAGCGACGATGAAAAGTGCATCCTACTGACAGGTTTTCACGACAAGCGAGAGTAAAGGAGACAGCGATGGATGCTGGTCGATTTATGATCGTGTGAAATGAACCTCAAAGCATCCTTGAAGCCGTCGATCTCCGCGAGCGGCGTGAACGAAACACATCATCCTAGGTGCGTCTTTCAAACGGCAACCCTCGCTGACTCTCTGAAAGCCGCCGACTTCTGCAAAATCGGTGGACACGCGGTCTCCCGGAGCCCGTTGATGGCTTCCGGCCGGCGTCGTTTTCCACTCACCCCGAAAAACCCAAACCCGATCGATATCGCAAAACGTTCGGGCCACGATGGGTATCGAGATTATTAAAAAGAAATTAGGAAACCTTCCCTTATCTTTACGGGCGATGTTGCTGTTTGCGGTGCGTTTTGTTTTATTTTCCAACCAGAAGCCAATAATTTCCAGATCAAAGATTGCGAACATCGGAACCCGCATTTCGGCGGGGGCTTTGGGCTTTGTTGTGTGGAGTTTTACTTTCCTAAACCACTTCATTCCTTCGCAGGTCGACCTTTCTTTTCCGTGAGACCATAAAGTAACTCTTCCGATGGCCCTTTTTTTTTCTTTCGTTTAGGAAGCACTCGAGATTAGTCGGTGTTCGTTGCAATTAAGGATTTTTCGTCGAAACGTTAAAGATGCCGCTTTCGTTCCAATGATTCGGGTAGGGGTGTTTAATTTTAAATGAAAGGCGTGGAAAATCATCTAACCCAGCAGTAATTATCTCTTCTACGGTGCAGCTTTAATTGCTGTTTTGTAAAAATGAATGTTTACTGTGGACGAAACATTTTCTAAACTATTTGACGTGATATAGTTTTGTTTATCATACATTCAAAATATTAAAACTGATAGGAAAACCTTTCGGTGGGAAATAAACGAGTCCATTAAACGTTTATAAATATTCACAAGGCTTATTTATAAAGACATATTTGTAGCACCGAAGCAAACCTTTTGAATAACTAAATATTGTGTTTATTTTATATATCTTATTAAATTCTGCATTACTCTCTGTCACGCAAGGTAACAACTGCCCGAAGCAATCGAAGGGCAATTTATTAAAAAATATATCAATTCCATGATTGAGTAAGCCAATTACGGGCAGGTTTTTTCTTACACATTACTTCACTCCCCAAGTGCTGGTGTTAGTTACATAGTGCAGTGCTCTTTGTGTCCGGTGAGCATTTTCCAGCGTGTTCCATCATGTACGTTATCCATTTGCTCGCTACCTTGGAGAGCTGTCGTTGGATGCTTACGTCGTAACGACGCTGTGGAACTCGTTTTTCCACCCTGCACCACGACGGCCATAGTTAAGCCAACCTTGCAACATTATTTTTCACACGTTGCACAGTAGAGGAAGGTTTCAGCGGGCGCTCGTTCGGTAGCGGGAAGAGCTTATTTTTTCGCCGATAATTACCGAACAGGCAGCTCACGGAAGGACCTGAATCGCTTGCGCTCACGCGGCAGGGACGATGTGTTGATGATATTCAATCAGTTATAACCGTGCGGGAAACTCGTTTGTCTCCGAGAACGGCTTTCCTTGGCTTTATTTCATTCGTGTTTTTAACGTCTTCTCGCATTCCTCGGCGGAATAAAGTCATTACTCAATCACCACCCGGGATCGCCCCGGGGCCTTTCGGTGGACAAATATTAATATTAAATCAACTTTCAGCAGGCTTTTGTCGAACAAAAGAAAAAAGAAGGAAGTAGTAAAATCGATCGATCGAAAAGTCGAGATATGACAATATGAAAAGGGCACATAATATTTGTTCGAACGGCAAAAACAACAACAGCGTAACGAAATGGGCTTTGAAATAGAAACAAACAGTTGTCGGTAAATATTTTCATACGGGCCAGTTTTCCTCGGTCATATCTTTTTCCGGGGCACCATGTGTTGCCACTCCCTGGTGCCGTCATCCTTTCTAAAAACCCCGGCCTGGCAAGCCACAAATAGTTGGCCGCATCGAAGCCAACGTCTTCGGTGGAACGTTTTATTGAACCTGCGTCTGAAGTCGGCGAGAGTATCAGGAAACACTCGGCAGGAGCGAAACACCGCAGGGCACGGATCACCCGTTGCGGGAAGCGTATCGAATCGGAGGACGAGAGGGATTGGCTGAAACGAAGGAAAAAATAACACGTTGAAGGATCTTTTCAACGAAACCGATGCATGTGTACGTTTTGCTTGTCAAAAAAATATAAAAAAAAGTCATAACAGAACAGAAGGACACCATGGACGGTTGGAAGAAAAGAAACTGAGAGAATGGAAACTAAGAAATAGTAGGAGAATTTCATTTTTAACAAATGAAAAACTTGAAAATAAAGATGCCAACAAAACGAGCTGCTGCAAACGGCTTCGAAATGTGAATAATGTTCACGACCGTCCGCTCGAGAAGGGAGAGTGTGTGAGCTGCTGATGAGATGATGAACTAATGAAGGAAAAAGACGTGATGGGAGGAAAAACCCTGCCCCACTCGAGGCACACCCTTCACACCCTTCAAACAAGTGAGCGAGAAAGGAAAAAGAACAAGCAGGCCATCATAAAATAAAACCGATGAAAACGACAACGACATCCAAACGAGCTCGGTAAAGGGATCGGGTTCGGCAGGATGAGAAATAAATTGCTTTTTAAGCAACCCACCACATTGCGTGCGAAGGTCCTTTCGCAAATTGTCTTCCCTCGCTTGGTGTGTGCTTTTCCTCACGCGTTTCCATCCATTTCCTCGATCTCATTACGCCCGTCGTCGCTCCCTCTACACTCACACGGAAGTTGCTTCTCACTCGTCCCGACAAGAGTCGCACTTCGCTAGGATACACTAGAACAAAATGTGGTGAGTTTCAATAAGCCGCCTCTCAGCCCATTAGAAAGAGCGAGACAAGTGAGGAGAGAAAAGGAAACAAAGATCGCCAGAAGAGAGCAGATAAATAGTAAAGAAATAAATAAAGCGTTTCCTTGTCTTCCATCTCTTCACTCGCCATTTCTGTTTCACGGGGCGGAGCCGGGAAAACCAGTTTCCGACGGCGGCCTTTATTTACTCCAATCCGGTGCATCGAATTCCCCTACTTTACGTTCGCGCTCCGTGAGGGTGTGTGAGTGCTTCTCAACATAACACTGCTACTTCAGTCTTTCGCACATGTTTTCCCATTTTCCCTCATCCGTTCAAAAGCCACAACACTCTTGTGCGAGTGTGTTGTTTGTGTACCACACCTTCGAAGGAGGAAGAAAACGAAAAAAAAACACCAAAACCATCCTCTACTGTTCCTTTTCCCGCCCGTATCCGACCGTTCCCTTTTCGCACGCAAGGGTCCCACCAGCATAACCAGGGTGTCGTCGAAGGTTTTGAACGCCTCGCGATGATGAATGAAGTTTAGTCTCGAACTGGTTGTCAGTCCGTTCGTACGCGTTTTTCCCCCCTTAGCAAGGCACGGCTCTGCTGCGTAACCTCGTCTCGAAGGCTTGGAAGGTGGGCTTTGTGAACTTGTGTTTGTGTCCTCGACGGTGAATGATAGAGATAGGGTGCATCGTTTGTGGGCGAGCTGGTGTTGGTGTTTGCATTTTCCACGGGGCGCCCGACTGCATACGCTCGAGACTCGCTGGAGACAAGTCGGAAGTCGCAGTCTTGGGAAACCGTCGCTCGAACTAGCAGTCCATCGGAACGCAGACACTTTAGTCGACTGTGCGGATTGAGTCTCCGTTTTACGAATCGGTGCCCTTGCTAGGACAAGGTCCTTAAATTGAAGTGACGTGAAAGTGAATTAATTCGAAACAAGTGGTGGTGAAGATTTTCAAGAAAACTTGGTGCAAATGATTGCGACAATAATTGAAGGTGAATAGCTCTTTTGGCAAAAAAATAGAGCGTGTGCATAAGATAAAAGTGAACGCAGTCTCAACAGTTGCAAATAAATCTTCCGTGTGTGTGTGTTGTCGAGCAACTAAACTAATCATAAACCAAAGCGAAGGACACGAGCTCATCGTGAACGCATCTTGGGCGAGAATGCTTCTGGAAGCGGCCCACGGCAACAATCACAACCCGCACCATCTGCTGCAGCCCCCGCCGGCACCGCACCCGCACCACCATCCCCTGCACCCGCAGCATCCGCACTCGCAGGCCGCAGCCATGGTGGCGGCAGTGCAGGCGGCGGCCGCCCTCACGGCGGTCAAAAGTGCAACGAACTTCTCGATCGCGGCCATCATGGCCCAGGGCAACAGTAATCCCAACAACAACAACAACAACAACAGCAACAATGGAAACAGTAACAACAGTGACACGGGAACGGCGGCTTCCGCAGCGGCAGCGGCGGCGGCGGCCAACACCAGGATCGAAGAAAGCAATTACCGTAAGTAATCCTTCCGCTTGTGAATTTCCTCCAACGGCCCTCGAAGGGGCTGGAAAAAGGGAAGCAGGGAAAACGTTTGGGATGTGAATCGATCGATCACACTCGCTAGAAAAGCTCGGAACATTTTTGAACGGACTCCAGCGTAGAGACTCCAAAAGCCGACGGGTATTTCTGCAACACGCGAAAAAGAAACCCAACGCCATACGAAGGTTAACCTTAGAATATCTGCTCGGATTCCTAGTAACAAAATGTTGCTGAACTTGAGGATAATTTTTGACTACACAAAATTATAGTGCATTTCCTGTAAGGAATTGTAAAGACATTTTCATCATGTTCTTATATCTGATATGAAAATACATTTGATTGGTATTATTCTGTTTCTATTTGATAATTTTCTATCTAAGACAAATTATTTACCAAATAAGGATTAAAAGAAACTATGTTTTAGAGAAGAGGAAGTCGGTTAGTGTCTTTTAAATAAAGTTCTAAGCACCTCGCATTACCTCTCCTTCCACAGACAATAATAATTGAAGGTTTTGTAGATTTGATTGAATATGTTTCATTGATAATATTTTGAAAATCTACTATAAACATGTATACCTTTAACAGATTTGAGTGACATGAGAAAAAGTTTTATGTCAAACACAAAGAATGAACACCTCAAAGTTTAGATTTTCCTCAAACCATAAATTTATGTAGATACTAATTTGGATAATAGAGTTTTATTTTATCTCTCAAAAATGAAATTATTTCTCTGTGTTGAATGCTTCTTCGTATGTGTATACGAGAAAATCAACATACTAGTAAAAAGAGAGCAACCCGATCCCAATTTAAAGCTTCTTCGATTACGACGAACCTAAATAAACATTCACGTGATTGATAGAGACTGCCAGCAGTGACGAACAAGCTTCAACACATGCTCGCCTTTGGTCGCCCTTGCCAATAACCATAAAACAGAAACTCCTATTAGAGAAGGTCATTCGGACGTCGTGGGGTCGGATAACACGCAGCAAAACCACTAGGAAGGGAGAAATGTATTTCAAGCCTCGAAACGGAAGGCAACGGGCTGGGTGATCGCGGGCCGTTCCTCCGAATCGATCATTCGAGCGGTTATGTCGTTTTCTATCAATAACAATCCGGTGACCACAAATGCTAACCCCGGGTTCGGCTTTCCTGCCTCCGTATAGGACCCCGCTCGCGCACACCGGAGCGTTCGTCGGAGGTGGCCGAAGAGGAGATCAACGTGAACGTGGAGGACTGTAGCGATTCGGAGGAAAGCACAGAGCAGGCACGCGAAACCCACTCGAGGACGGCATCGACACCGGCTAGCGTCTCGGATGAGGATCGTCTGTCGCCGGAAATTGCGCAGGTAGGTAGAGGTGACGTCTATTAGAGGCGAACTCTTGATTGAAGTTAAAGATAGACACGAGCTGGATGAAACGTTGCTTTGACTCACGGGTGATTTTGTTCTTTGCCATCTGCAGAAAGCGCCGAAAATCGTTGGATCCTGTAACTCGGACGATTTGCGACCGGTGCAGTGTCATCTGGAGACGAAGGAGCTGTGGGATAAGTTCAACGAGCTTGGAACCGAGATGATCATCACCAAAACTGGACGGTAGGTGTTGTAGACTATAGTAGTCTCTAAATATCTTAAAAGATTTTGAAGAATAACAAATTTGGTAGTTTGTGCTATATCAAGAGTTCTAATATCTGATGGTTGGTGTTTTCTCCTCTGCAGTCGGATGTTCCCCACTGTTCGCGTATCCTTCTCAGGTCCGATGCGTCATCAGACGGCGGCCGACCGGTACGCGGTCCTCCTAGACATCATTCCACTCGACAACAGGCGATATCGGTATGCCTACCATCGCTCGGCCTGGCTAGTGGCCGGAAAGGCAGATCCACCTCCACCGGCTCGGCTTTACTCTCATCCCGATACTCCCCTCGGGCCGGACGCACTCCGGCGGCAAGTGATTTCCTTCGAGAAGATCAAGCTCACCAACAACGAGATGGACAAGACGGGCCAGATTGTGCTGAACTCGATGCATCGCTACCAACCTCGCATTCATCTGGTGCGCATCGGACCTAACCAGTCGGTTCCTACGAGCCCTGCTGAGCTGCAGGAACTCGACCACAAGACGTTCGTGTTTCCGGAGACGATCTTCACGGCGGTGACGGCGTACCAGAACCAGCTGATCACGAAGCTCAAGATCGACTCAAACCCGTTCGCCAAAGGGTTCCGGGACTCATCACGGCTGAACGACTTTGATCGGTAAGTTTGGGGAACTCTTGGGTTCTTTCTAAAGGGCTTCTGTTTAACCGGGTCCATACTATCTTTTGTTAATTTCTCGTACAGTGATCCGATGGAGTCCTTCCTGTTGGAGCAACATCTACGTTCGCCGTTGCGCCTCTTTCCGGATCAGGTGATGGCACAGCTCGGCGGGGCCGGAGGCGGCGGTCTACCACCCTCGATGCAGTCCGGAGATCCTTCCGTGCTCCTGGAGAAAGCCCGCCAGCAGCTGCACCTCTGGGGCAACCCTCAGGCCGCCTACAGCGAGCTCATGCTCCAACAGCTCTACCACCAGCGTCCGAACTTCGGGCTCAACTTTGGCCCACTCTGGCAGAGCCAGTGGCCGACCCAGCTGCCACCCGGATTCCTCCCGAACGTGGCACCCCCACCGGCCCACACCCCGGCCATGCAGGGAGTAGCGGCCGCCGCCGCCGCCGCTGCCGCCGCTGCAGCCGCCGCCAACGGTTCCGGTCCGAGTTCGTCACCTTCCGCGACGCAATCGTCCGGACCATCGGTATCTCCCGAGGTGCGACCAAAGTCGTTCGCCCGCTTCACGCCCTACCAAATCCCGCAGCATCCTTCCTCACCCGCGCCACCACCAAACCCCGGCCACCCGCACCACTCGCCCGCCACACGCTCCGGTTCGCCCGGATCCTCACGATCTCCTTCGCATTAGAGGGCGATAGAGAGAGTGAAGAAGCGCTGGTGCAAGGTCGAAAGTGTCCGAGCAGCAAAATGCACACGTGATAGTGTCCGAGTCCCTTCGGAGTGTATTAGTATTAGTATTGTGCACACATACACACACAGACACTAGAGAGGCTTCAGTTGAGTTTAGTGAGTTCGTTTATAGTGGTTGTTTATTATAATTATTATTTTAGTAAAAACCAAACCTAACGCCGCCAGAACCCGTTCGATCGCGCGTTTTCTTTATGAAAACCGAGCGCGAAGACGGCGACGGTAGAATGTGTTGTAGTTCAATGTTGTACATACAGCTCCTCCGTACTCTGTACATATAGGCACGTTCAGGTGCACGTTAATCAGCAAAGGAAAATCACGCGCATCATCATATGGATAAATAAAAATCATTATTTAAAAATCATAGAACAAGAAAAGTTTACGCGTTTCTATTTATCGTAATTGATTTTAGATGGTTACTATTACAATGAAAGAAAGCAAAAGAAATGTGGGATTTGGTCGTGAATGATATGACCTGCTGCCTTGACCAAATAATGTATTATTTTTGCAAAATGTGTTTACATTCTTTGATTTTCACCAATGTTTTATTGCATAAGGCACTGTTTTCAATATTTTAGTATTTATTACAATTAAAATCTAAATCCACAATTTAGTTAATCAAGAACATAATTGCATTGAAATATAAAAAAGTAGACGAATTGATTTATATGTATGTAAACTTTAAATACCCAAATTCTCAAATTTGTTTTTCTAGTTGTTACTACAAACCACATATTTGATTCGCCATGTTTAACCATCTAAAGGTAGTTACTGAATGGAGTTTTAACAAAACATTCGTTCAAGGACTTATTTCAAATTTTCTATTTCATGTACGGTTCGAACAAAGATTCCGGTTTGATTCTTCGAATTCCACAATTTCTTCGGCTATAACTTTTAATGGTTTATTTTCACTGTGTTTAACGCTTTCTCGATAACTTTATCACCCACTGAGCTTCTGAGCAATTAAAACAATCACCTTTCCGTCGGACGTGTGTGACATTCAAGATGATTTTATTTGCCCAATCCAGTGCAGTATACTCATTAGCTACTCGCTGTTTGAGGAATATCAGAGTGAGTCGATTTACAGTTTTGGAAACACGCCGAGTCAAGGTCCTTATGGTAATTATGCACAATCAATTTTTTTGAAGAAAGCTGGCCCATCCTATTCTAACCTTGTGTTGATCGTCCTTATGCCGAGCTCGAGTTTTATATAACCCTGAACGAAGGAACCGGGCTGTTTTTCCGGTGTCCTTGCGTCCTTTTCGTCCTTGATGACCACGGAGATGAGCGTCGTTTGGAAGCGTTTAACCTTCCCCGGGTTCATCCCTGGGCAAATTACTTTCCCTCGGGAGAAATAGATAACATAAACCGGGAAGAGACATTAATTTTAAAACTGCCTGCGACGAACCTGTCCCTCCCTTCACCGTAGAAAGGACAATTCGCCCCCCATAAAACCTCACCCGCGGTGGCACGTGGCAGCGACCCGTCTTCGGCTCGTGGCCCGCTTTTATGGGCTCCATGTGTCGAGGTCGGCCTGTCGGGCCATTCGAGGCTAATTTTTAGCGTGAAGCTATTTCTCCTTCGCAAACGAGCGAAAGGACAGATAATTCCAATTCGATTCACCTTTCCTCGGCGAAGGCTCGTTCGATTTCGTCAGGGTCGCATCGGTCCGTCCAAAGGACGAATCAGCAGATCCGCAACATCGTCGGCTGGGAAGGGCTGGTAGGGCTCGATCCGCGGGAGTGCGAGGGCATACTTATCTGCAATTTGTCCGGTCACGTGTCGCATCCAGTGCATGCCGGGCTGCGGAAGGGCATGTCCTTGCCGATTTATGAAACCTCGGAGATCTCGGCGTGAAGTAGTTGGCGAGATAATTGGCCAGGCGTTGCCCTTGACGCGTGCATCCGTCGATCTGATGCGTGTGTCCGTGCGTTCTGTTTACGTATCCTTTTTGCGGAGGGCGTGTGACACACTCGGCATTTATTCATTCCTGTTTAGGAAAAGGTCTTGAGTGATAGGAAAAAGAAGAGATCATCGTCATCATCGCTGCGGCTAACACGATGTCCAGCAGTCGTTACCGATAAGTGTGTGGATGTCCTCCTTCATCCCCCGGCATGAACATTTCGGCGATCGATATCAAATAAGACCACCGTTTGAAATTGCGTTAATTTTTCGAGTCATTTCGAGGATGGTTTCCATTACTAAAGCATTTGATTTTCACTAGACGCACTCCAAAATCGCATCCCGGGCGGGATTCGAAGCGAGTCTAGCGAACGGAGCCAATTATTCAATTAATAAAATTTTACGAGCGTAAAAGTGTTATCGTTTCACTCGGCAAAAGCGGGATTTGCCAATTCTATCTAAAAACGACCGTACGTTCCCGAACGCACAAAACGCGACCTGATTGCTGGCATTGTTTTCCTCCACGGTGCATTAGAGGGATTGCGTGCTGGTTTCGCGAAACCCTGGACACGATGCAGCAGAAAATGGCGGCACTGGCGACCAGAGAGAAACACAGTGTGTGTGAGTGTGAAGGAGCAGAAGAACACAACGAGAGAAACAAAACTCGCGCTGATGATAATACCGTTGAGGCGACAAAAATATAAATTGGAATCTTGTGAACTTGTTTATTCTGGTGCAAGTATTTGCCCGGTCGGGAACGTTTTTGGGTTGGCGTGAGAGCTGGAGAATTATTCCACCAGGATGTGTTGTGACGGATTTATCTTAACGGGTAACGGTAAAGTATTGGAATCATCGATAGAGAAGAGTTTTCCTCATTTTAAAGAATTTAAAATTAATGTACGTATGATCTGTAAGAGTTTAAAAGTAAGCCTGTTTTGTTCATAAGATTTTGCAAAACGATTACTTTTATACAACGTATTTTCCTCCTAGAGGTAGTGAAAATTTTCTTTCAAATTTGTTAGAACAATTGTACCGAATGAGACTAATAAATTATGATTTTTAAAATGTTCAGCATTAATTTGTAAAATTTCCATTCGCTTAGAATTGATTTGAAAGAAAACTTTCTCTACCTCTAGGAGGAAAAGATTCATCTTTGCACCCAAAAAAAAAAACGCACCACGGCAAGAGTTGCCACCATTCGCCATTCGGGGTGCGAAACCGAAGGCGAAGCAGAGCGCTGATTCTCATAAATTTCGCAGGCGTGAGATGTACCACTTTGCTTTTTCCGCCGCGTTGCGGTGATTGGCGCATTTTCCCGCAACGACCAGGGAAAATCCGGTTCCGAGCAGGCGAGCCGGAAGAATCCGTTCCAAAGGGTGGCGAAACTCGCTTTCACGCGGCCGTGGAAAACGTACCGAACTGTGACGAGGACGGAGGGGAGGGTGGGAAAACCAGCCCTGGAAGGTCCTTCTACGCTCGCCGCCTTTTACGAGGTGGAGGAATGCAATTTTATGATGACGTGGCCAATACCACGGTCCAGTCGTCTGCAGCGGCGTGAATTGCCCTCGCTGCCGGTTGTCGTCGCGAAAGCGAAAACGAGCCACGAGCCCTAACGGCCACGGTGCGTAAGGACGCATCCGGAGATCCCGAGATCCAGAGCACCGTGGAAAGGCTTCAATTTATCAGCCCCGGCCCGGGTTGGGTTTTTTGTCCGCAACGAATTTATCCTCTTGCCGGGAACACGCGCTCGCAGCGTTGAATTTGCTGAAATCGAGATTTTATCGGGGAGCGCATTTTCCTGTGCGAGTCCGTCGAACGGAATTTGATTGTGTGCGTGGCGTTCGCGGTTCGGTAAGTGCATTTTAGCACCCGGCCAGCAAATTGGATGCTATGAAGTGACAAAAGTCGACGCCCGAAAAAGGCGCACGTTGGAACGAAGGCTAAGAACGCCGAACGTCGTTTGTCTACGTCGCCATATCGGAAGGCGAAAAACTATCCTCACTCCCGGACGCGATGATGGCCCGAAATCGTTCGCGCGGAATGAGAGCGTGATTTGATTAGTTTGTTTCGCACAATTTGCTCTTTTTTAACCGTTGTTGAATAGTTTTTGTTATTTTGGCATATTTGAAAACTATTTTTAAAACTGGAACGTGAACTACATAAAAATAACATAAAAATCGATAATGAGATAACTTCAAAAATTGTTTGTCGAAAGATGTTATGTTTAAAAACTAATACAAGCTAATACTAAACAAAATAGAAATAAACTAAAAATTCTACATAATGCCAAACCAAATAAACAATATACCAAAAACATCGCAACCAGAAATGTATGGTGTAAAGTCATTAAGTGAATCCTTGAGAAAAGTAAACAGCAAAGAGGGTCCAGAAAATCCAACGGCAAGTGAAACCCGCCTAAATCAACTGTTTTAGGTTGCGGAAAAGCCAAAAATCACACCAAAACCAGCGGGAAACAATCGGCACCCCTCGGTAACGAGACCTGCCAGCGCAAGGGGAATGAGACTCAGGTCCGCCGTAACAGGCGTGAAATGATACCGGGAAGGGACGGGCACAAGGACAACGGCCGACGATAGATGAGAAAATTGGGAAAACGAACACGAACACAGATTACGAGGGAGCCAAGGGTGGTGGTAACGCAGGAAAAATGAACCCAAGGAAACATCCGAACGGAAAGCGATAAATTATATCAATTTAGCTAATGTCTAACACTTGTTCTGCGAGGATTAAGCGGTAAAGTGGCACTTCGTAATTGAGCTCGATTTCTTTTTGTTCGGCAGCACCGGATTTTTCCTTCGTACCCCGGTAAGCCACGGGAGGTGATTACTTTCGGAAGGCCCCGGGTGTTCGAACTCACGGTTTTCCACACGCGCTCGCGAGACGGACAAACACGCACACCAGAAGTGACGTGATTGTTGGCAACAATGCGGCTCCCGGGAGAGAAATCCGGGCGAATTCTTTTCGATTGGGAAAAAACCTAACGCCGAGGGTTTAAGTTTGTTTTTCCCTCCCCTTTCCCGTTTTCCCCCGATTCGCCCGGTCGCACAGATTGATGGGAAGAGATCAGCGAGGCGCCGGGTCAGGTGCCGGGGATGAAACGAATTCAATTGATTCCGTATTGGTTTCGCTGGTGCTTGGTGGAAGTGCGAGGGCCCTAGATTGATTTATCGATGGCCCGGGCCGTGGTGAGGGCGGTACCTCGGGATTAATTTGTTACAATTTCCATTTTTCGCGTGGGAAAAGTTGATCCGAGCGCGTTTTGATGCTTGGTGGCACCATATCATGAAGCGGTAAAAATCACATTTTTGTAATTCACTCAGACTCAGAAAAGATCAAAATTAGTGAAAAAGAAAAGAACTGTTTTTATACTACTTACTTTTACTATTTGATAGATGTATTGAAGTTGAAGCAAATAAAAGATGTCAATGTAAAGGTTATAACTTTTTTAAATCTATAATCTTTTAATAAATACTTCCATCGTTTATGGAAATGAAAAGAACTCTTCCAGATTCACATTTATTTTTGAGGAAAAATTATTCAAAGTATCTTTGTTAATTTAGTTTTTTGAATAAGATCATAAAAGAAAAAACGCGTAAAACAGTTTTTTTATGTTGTTTTGTAATTCTTTTTATCATGAATGTTTATTGAATGCATAATTAAAATATGTAACAAAGTAACTTGAACGGTTAAAATGGTTAGTTAATATTTCTTTTGAAATTAACTTCAGAACAATTGTTTTACAATTGAAATAATGTATTTAAACACTTATACTTCAAAGGGAAAAACAATGTTCCGAGGCAAACTCTCTGGTGTCAAAAAGCGATTCCTTAAAATGTGGCACTTTATCTTCATCGCACCACATGACCGTCACAAACCATGTGTCAATTGCAGCAAACCGTTTCGATCTTTCTAGCCCCGTTTAGAGCTAATGACTCCTTTTTCGCATCCCGCAACACGTCATAATTATCACGATCCTCACATTCCGAGCCCGGGCGCTCGACGACCACCCTCGACGTGCCACCCACGCCGGCGATCGCAAAAGATCGAGCTCGTTTCCTATCGCCTGTGCGCACGTTTTGAATGGAGGCGGTAGGAAACATACTCGCCCGACAATCAGAACACACATCCATTCTGCCCTTCCGACAAGAAAACAAACAAACAAATCTTCCGAGGGCCCTCGCAAAGGTCGGTACGATCAAGTGGCACATGTGGAAAGCGGAAGAGGGCATGGGTAACTGGACGGAAAGTGACGTCAAGGGAATGTTAGACCATCTAAGGAGCTGGAGTGTGCGTGTGTGCATGTTTTCGGGTGCATCGAGGTGTGGTAGAGCGCGGCGGAAAAGGGCAGGAACGATCTTTTCCTGGCCCGTCCCCGAACCGAAACCGAATGTCCCCGAGTCCCGGGATTCTTTCACCGACATAATTTATGCGTTCCGTTGCCACCAAAGCATGAACATCGAGGCCGCGTCGGGTGGGCGCGTGTTTCACCGTTGTGTATGTATGTGTGTGCGTGTATTTGAGCCTAAAACGGGAGTGGAAGTGTCGTGGCCCAGTCCCAGAAAACTAGAGCACAGCGAAAAAAAAACATACACACGAACGTGATAAAAACATACGATCATCATCGCGCCTCACAAATTTATGCTCGCCGCAAAACACGGAAGGGTGGAAGAGCGTCGCGTTGGAAGCTGTTGAAAAACGCGATCTTATTAAAATTTTACACTCCAACGAGATGAAAATATTTATGCGCTTGCACGTCGTGCTTCTGAAGCGGTTGAAAGAGGGAGGTAAAGCAGGTGCAGAAAATGATGAAGAAGGACGAAGGTGGTCTGGAATGTGGGACCTCTGGAATGAACGAACCCAGTGCCGTTAAGATGTGTACGTGAGTGTTAGAATAAAAGATGTCACACTTTTTGGAGATTTTGTTTATATACTCCTTGAAATAGGCCATTTCCAAATGTGCTAACGAAGGTGAAACATTTATAGAAAACTTACTTCGTCTTTGGGAAAAGAAGTTTACCAAACAAAACTGAAAAATCCCTCCTCGAAAGTCCCTAATCTGTGTGGGACACAATCTCAAGGACTTTTATTTTCCTCCGTCGTTCGCTTTTTAGATCATCCTATGTTTTTCCTATCTCAAACTGCAACGCAAAGGCAGCAAATAAATCCCGGGCGGCAGAACAGGACACTAGCCAACCGTAAAAGGATGGCAAAGAAAACACTTCCTTTCGGTCGTGACGAAACAGGACACGCTGGGAAACCGAAGGTCGTACGGGTTGGCCGGGGGGCGCGCGATGGCCTTCAACCGCACCAACAAGCGCGACCGGCGTTGCTGCATGGTCGTTGCGTTGGACGTGCGCAACGCGTTCAACTCCGCCAGCTGGACCCGAATTGGCGAGGCGTTGAGCGAAAAGGGAGTCCCCAGGCAGCTGCAGAACATCATCGGGGATTACTTCCGTGGTAGGATCCTGAACTACACGACGAGCAACGGGACGGTGTCCAAGAACATTACCGCCGGAGTTCCGCAGGGTTCTATCCTTGGGCCAACGCTGTGGAATGTGATGTACGACGGGGTCCTTTCGTTGCGGCTTCCCCCCGGTGTAGAGCTGGTCGGCTTTGCGGACGACCTCGTCCTCACCGTCCCGGGCAGAACACCGCGGGAGGCGTCATCGCTGGCGACTCGGTCTGTTTTAGCGGTGCAGCGCTGGATGGCGGAACACCAGCTGTCCCTTGCGCTGCAGAAGACCGAGATGGTCATGGTGAGTAGCCTCCGGATGGGACACCCGAAAGTGCCGGTTCGCGTCGGGGGCTCCGTGCTGCGATCCAAACGCCACATTCGCTATCTCGGTGTGCAGCTGGAAGACCATCTGTCATGGAACTTCCATGTTGAGGCGGTCACCGAGAAGGCGACACGGATCAGCCGGGCCCTGGGTTTTCTGCTTAAGAACCACGGCGGACCGTCCAGCATTCGGCGACGCACCCTGGCCAGTGTCGCAACGTCGATGATGCGGTACGCGGCCCCGGTTTGGTGGAGGGCGACGGAGCTGCAATGCAACCGGCGCAAGCTGAACCGGGTCCACAATCGGTCAGCGAAAATGGTGGCCAGCACGTTCCGTACGGTGAAGTACGACGTTGCCACCGTTGTTGCTGGGCTGCTGCCGATTGTGGAGCTGATACAGGAGGATCACCGATGCCACGAGCGCCGTCGAGCTGCCACCGACGCCCCCGCGACGATTCGGAAGCAGGAGCGGGCCGAGACGTTCCGGAGATGGCAGCACACCTGGGACGACCTCGCCCAGGACCCGGATCGAGGGAGCAGATATGTCCGATGGGCCCACCGCGTCATCCCGGACGTGGAGCGCTGGGTGGCCCGGAAACATGGACGTGTGGATTTCTATCTTTCGCAGGTGCTGACGGGGCACGGATTTTTCCGTCAGTTCTTTGCCTCAAAGAAGTTCATTCGATCCCCGGGCTGCCCGGACTGCCCAGGCGTGGACCAGTCGGCTGAGCACGTGTACTTCCAGTGCCCTCGTTTCGACGAGGTACGCGAACGGCTCCTGACTGGCCATGGCATGCAGCCAGCGACTCCGGACAACTTCAATGAGTACCTGCTGCACAGCCCGGGGGCTTGGGAGCGGGCAGCCGAGGCGGCGAGGATCATCTGCTCCAGGCTGCAGCAACAATGGACCAGGGAGCGGGCAGCCGAGGCGGCGCGAGAGACCGCGGAGGCCAGACAGCGAGCCACTGTGCGGGCGGAAGCTATCGCGGCGGCTCAGGAGCGCCGAAGAACGGGTCGCTTCGGCCGGGATCCGACACTCCGAGGAAGAGTCTTGGCGATGGAGGAGCCCGCCAGGACAGCTTTTAGGAGACGGGCACGGCAGCTGCTGGACAACATCAGGCGGCTACGAGGAAGACGACACCGGATGCCTCCAGCAGTGTACACGGCAACCATGGCAAGAAATGTAGCTGCGCTCAATTTGCACGACGCGGCTATCGAAAACCAGCCAGCAGCAGCAGCAGCCTTACGGGAGGCTGAAGAGAACCTCCGGCGCGCTCGACGTGAGCGACAAAACGAGCTCCAGAGGGCGAATCGCACAGGAAGAGTGCATTGAGGCCAGTCAGGCCATGAAATAAATGGAAAGAGAGGCCCCGATTGGGGAGTGCGTTAGTAGGGCTAAACGGCCAGATGCCCGCCCCCACACAGCTCTACCGTGTAGGTGCATGCTGTGTGGGGGCAACGTAAGGGCTAGAGAAGGGAGTAGTTGATTTTCCTGTAAAACTGTGATACTAGTTAAGCTTTATTATCCAACGAGGAATAAAAAACGAACCCTTATATAAAAAAAGGTCGTACGGGTCGGGCATGATAAGTAGTTCGGTAATAGGATACGCGGGCTGGCAGTCGCCGGGAGGTTTATCCCCGGGCAAGGTCGAGGGCGAGTGACAAATGTGGACTAACTTGCTCGGATTCCGATTCGTCCGTGTGCATTCGACGTGGGTGTCCTTTTCTTGTGTGGGTTCGCACCGAAACAGGAAGGGGCGAGAGGCGTGAGGCGTCGTTCGCGAAAATCAAAGCGAGCGGTGTGGGTCGGTGCCGATCGCAACACAAGCAGGAAGGAGAAAACTCGAAGGGAAAACTCGAGTGGCGAAGATTTATGAGACTTGGAAGCGATGAAGCGCGATGAAGTTTGGTGTTTTTCTTTTTTATTCCCATGGCTTTTGTTTTTTTAACATTCCTTAACGTTGATTTGTTGGGGTGTGACTTTTTGTCCATCCTTGATTTTTTTTTTCAGATTTTCCCCGGATCGATCGTGGGTTGAAGGTTTTTCTTTTTTTTTTGACTTGAGACAATGACTTGGGAAAATTCTTTGCCATGGGTGAATGAAAAGGATCAACAAAAAGTGACGGAAATCGAAGCAATATTTCATGATGCAAAGTTCGAGAACTTCCTAATCCAACGTTAGGTTAACGTTCTTGTGTTTGAAGAGAACGGTGGTTCCTGTTTCAATGCAGTGAGAACTTTGCTGTGCAAAGTCAAATTACATATTAAATATTTTACATTGAAATACCGCTGTGTTAGATGGTGTTACCTTTTTTAAGCGTCACATGCAGCGAATGCACAAAACTGTCACCTTTTTCCGAAATTATGGCACACCTTTGCTTTACCCCCCAGCCAGGTTTGTTGATGACATGTTTATCCGATTAAGCTACGATATTATCCACCTCCGTAAGTGGTGAGAAAATATTGCCCCATGCGAAATAATTTGTGTGGCAATGTCATTCGATAACTCTTCCCCAAAGCACGCGACAGGAAAGAAACCAGCATGAAAGTAAAGTGAATGCTTTGAAGGAAAGCGAGAAAGAAATACTATTCAATAACACTAACGGCCGTTGACCGTGAACCACCTGCTGTTCGGATTTTATTTATGAGGAACTTATTTGTTGCACTATATTCTTGAATTCTGCGGAAGGAACTGGAAGAAATGAATTTGCACAGAAACACCAATGGTTTCAGTAGCGCTGAAACTTCTTTTTTGTAAGGCCAAAGGCGTGCCACGGTGTCATCCCGAACGTTGAAATAAGAGCCGAAGAAATGTACGGAATACTTTTCACGCCCTCTACATCGCCACAGGAACGCCAGGATTATTTTGAAATGATGAAATTAATGATGAATTATTGAGCCCGTTCAAGATCTCGAACCGTCGAAGGTCGTTTCGAAGGGGCCGTCTTGCTTTAGGCTCGCGTTCATCACCTACATTTACAGATTTTCATCGAACTGCCTCCTTCGTCAGAGGCGGCCCTTCCGACTCCCGACCGGACCGAATCGATGGCGCTCTTTGACCCCCGAAGGTGACCCCGAGCGCCCACCGTGGAACAGGTTGCGCTGAACAAGAAAAAAAAGACCAAAGGAATCAATAACAAATGCTGCCAAACTCAAGTGAAACAAATTCCCGTAAATTGGTCCCATTTTTCAGCTTCATTCCGAGAACAAAACGATCCGCACCAAATTGGACATGAGCACCACAAAGACCGAGTCACTCCGCGCAAACGAGAGCCATCCATCAGGTGAGCGAGAATCATTCCTGGACGCGATCCGATCGATTACCCGAATCACCCGGTGGAGCGTGGCATCGGGAGGGTAGAAAAAAAAGAAGAACCGAATGGAAAAGAAAATGCTCAGCATCAAGAAGCTCAACATACCCGTATAAACAAACACACACTCGTCACCGGTGGAAACAAGTGGAAAAACAAACAATTCCACAAACGGTGTAATTTATTAACGCACATTTATTTCTTCCCTGGCTCGCGCGTCTTCGTCCGTGATGGACACCACGCGGTCCTTCGTTGGGACACGGTTTTTCTTCGTGTGTATTTGTTTTCTTGCTCTTCCCCTACCCCGAGCCGACCCGCCTGTCTGACAGATTGATAAACGTCACTTGCAACGTCAAACAAATTGTCTAGAGGTTCTTCACTTGCGCTCGCGTAAAAGTCGCTCGATCAGTTCGATCGCTCGAATTTCGGATCCGGCAAGGTTCAGGTGGCTTCGGAGGAGTTTTGTTGTTTGAAAATTGAATTTTATCGACTTGTGGAACCGGCCGTTCGGTGCGATGACTCCCTTTGCCGACTCCCGAAACGAATCGGCAGGGGGTCCGTGGCGGATCTAATCCCTCGTGCGATGAGCCCGCCGTCCCGTTGAAAGGTTGGAGTTTATTTTTCATTTTTATGATCCATGATGAGGCTCAACCCGGTGCTCTCGAACGCCTGTTGATGATGTGGGCCTCCTGGAATGGTCGGCTTTCGATGCAAGCTGATCGCGGAGCGTCGGAGACGGATCGGTCGCAACAATGACGACGTTTTGATGGACGCACGGTCAAGGACGAGATCCTTGCGTTGGACGCAGAGAGTGTGCCTTCTCGGAAAAATTCCGATCTGCTCGATCGTGATCGTCGCCATTCAACAAACCTGGCTTATTTAAATTAAAGTCGCATTGCAGTCCATAATTTTATTTTCGTTAGCTCGGTGTCATTTATGATATTCACTCTTGGGGTATTTATGACTCTGGCATGTTAGGTTGGTTGGATGGTTGCTTCACCATCACCGCATTCTCTGGGTCAATGTTTCTGCTTCTGGTGCGATGAAATATCGGCTCGGCGGGTGGCTTTTTCTTTCTTTTAACCCTTGGTCAGCACCCGAACGCCAGTTCGCTTGAGTTTGTGCCAGGCTCGAATGAAGAAATATACACTCCTAACGAACGTTAGGAACATTCCTGGGGAGGAAAACCAACTGGTTTGGCAGCATTGGTGGAGCATTTTCGAAATCGGGAGCAAACGATTTCGAAACCTAGCCGTGTGGAATTGGAAGTATTTAAACTATTCTTCTACCGAACGCATTCGGTCGGAAAGGCAAGGCGTTAGATTTGGAAGCCCCCGTAACGTTCAAACAAACCCACGGAAAGGTGGTCGGTAGCAACGATTTGCGTTATCTTTCAACAATCAATATTTGGTATCATATTTGGAGGCGATTAATATTTCACTCACGATGGAACGCTTGTTGGCATTGGCTACATGAACGCTTACTATGTCAGCCTATGTTGCCTTATTTTCTGATTCGAGTAGGACGTGTTCATTAATTTCCAGCAACGGGTTAAATCGTATCGAATGATCCAATTGAACTATGATTTTTCTTGGAACGAAAGGCATCACTGTATAGAGTTCGCTTGCTATCCCTTTCCTAAAACGTACAAAATTAACAACCATTCGAACCAACCGAGGTAAAGTTCATTAATCTTAAACGGGTCCACTACCTTAGTGATAGCAATGAAATATAATTGACCTCCAAACGATTCCGAATGAAGGAAGATGTTGATCCAGGCTACCACACTCCCGTTTAATGATGGCAGATTTTGGCTTCATCAAATGACCTCCAGATGCTATCATCCTCCGAGGTCAGCATTTTACCCCGCACTACCTCGGGAAACACTTGTCTCCTACCACGCTCGTCCAATCGGCGAAACGGCCTTTCATCAACTGCAAAACAACGGCTTGCGGATTGGGAAAACTTTCCCCGAAACTTCCACAATCAAAAACAGATGTCCGTAATGTGCTTTTGTGTGGCACCACAGAAATCAACCGACCAGCCCGGGTACCGTCAGCCCGCCAGGAAGGCTGTGACTTTGGATCGAATGAAACTCAAAACCCGATCCAAACACACACACGGTCGGCTTCGGTGTCTGTTTCTGTCCTTCTCCGGCCTTATCTTATCCCAACCCATTACGATAGGCTGCGCGTTTCGGTACGCGCTGCGCCGGACGGGCGGACGAGACAATAAAATAAAATGTTGACATCGAAATTATCATTTAAATAACATCATTCCAAATGGATCACTTCATTTCCACCGAGTCAGCAGTCCGGGCCGGGTCCCTCTTTTTTTGTTTTTTGTTGTTGTTTGTGCTGACGAAGGCGCACTCGTCTCTCGCTCATCGATCTTTCGTGCCATCTTTCCCGTCCAATGGTGATGATGGTGGTGGCAGCAGCGTCGAGCAGCGGAAAAAGGGGTTGCCAGAGTTGCCCGGACCGGGGAGGGGGGAGAGGAAAATCGTCCGAATCCCTTGGCGACAAAGTTATTTAAAAATGAATTGCCTTCGCAACTGTTTCCCTTATTTCTCCGGCATCGATTGCGAAGAGGGGGAAAGGGAGGGAGCGAGTTGGTGAGGGAATGGTCGGGAAAAGTTGCATACTTTACCCTTTGCTAACGCTTCCAAACCAGGAACTAGGAACGAATGCAAGGGTAGGACGTATTTTCCGCCCATTTCAACCGCCGTTTAGCGAATAACCTTTCTATCCCGGTTCGGGTTAGGGAGTTGAAAGTTTTTCCAACCCCATTCTCGAGCGGGAAGCGAGAAGATTTTCTTTCCATTCCAAAACCAGCGCGACAAAGACGGAAGGATTGAAAACCCCGTTTAGAACGGAACTAATGAATGGAATCAAAACATTGTTAGCCTCGGCAGCTCGGGGCTTTTTCCGTCGGCCGTGCCGTGGAAAACAGGTTGACCGGAAGGCAGTGAGTAGATAATAAATGAGCCTGTGTCTGGATAAGGTTGTGTCTCGAGGGAGTTGTTCTAGAGCCGCCGGTCGTGACGACAAATTTAGAGCATTTTTTTAAGTTTATTCGCCATATACTTTTCCCGATTATATTTACAACCTTATAGTTCTAAATTGGGTTAGATTATTTTTTTGTTTATTCTTTTTTAGTCTGAAATTGTTTTGTAAATTGAAAATGTTTTCTTTTTTTTGAGTAGGTCTTTAAATTAATCTAAGAGATTTTCTAATCATTATTCAGAGCTTCAAATATGTTCTTTTTAAATGAAATATTTCCAATACCATGAACCAGATTAAATCCCGTCTCTTCAAAAACTTACAACATAAAAAGATTCGCAACCGTGAGGGTTCTTTGCGCAAGAAAAACTACATTATACGGCACAGAAAGAACCAAAAACAAACATAACCAAATCGATCCGGAGATGCACAGGCCAACAAACACATTTATTCACACCCCATTCCTTGGGAGGAAGTGCCGGCAGTTGAACAAAAAAAACACACAACGACCAAAAGACAATGGCTGAAAGCAATTTGTCGCTTTACTGCGCACGCCCGCCGAGACCTTCCGGCGTTTTTGCGTTCAGTTTGTTAGCATTTTCCGTCGGGTTTGCTTATGCTGCTAAACGTTTCGTGCTTTGTGCATGCGGGGGATGATGCACCGTGGTAGAAGAGGGGTGGGGGGGAGGGACCAGGCAGTTCCAATTAGCAAATCAATCACAAATCGCGTTTGATGTGTTTCGTAGGGTTTCCGTTGGTTTTTGTTTCCTCGCATGGTGACATCGAAGAAACGGTGCAATTGTGCGGATGAATGCTTGCTTTTCCTTACGAACTGCCGCACGAAAGGTTTTTCTTGCCTGGTACCACGCATTGGTGTTGGCCCTTGGACACGCAAATTATTTGCTCCAACGCTCGAGAATGAGATTGTTGTTGGAAAAAAAGGCACGAAGACGTTTCCACAAACGGCACAACGGCAGTGGGAGCGTCTTTGGCTTGTGATTTTATGCAACCCTCAGCGATGCGTGAAGGTGCGACAGACGTGAGTGATGAACCTTGGAATTGCACATTGAAAGACAACGTTGGCCGGAGGAGAAGTAAAAACGCAACGTTGGATACGTTAGATGAACTCACTCGGCGAGCAGATTGACATCGAGACTGAGGCATTTCCTTCGGCAAGAAGCGGAAGGGTGCGCGTGAAGAATTGCAATCCATTCTTCAATCAATCATCGACTCGCAAATCCAACCCGTCACTCCTTCTCCCCCCCCCCCCCTCGCGGAGGAACAACATCGGGACGAATTTTACGGCCAATTACCCGAAAATGCCGCATCCGCGTGAAAATTCGCGATCTTTCGAGGTGCATTTCAACACTGCATTTCACCCCCGCCCGTTTCTACCTACCCTAAAACTATGTGTTCTTCTCCCCCCATCAGATGGGGAGGCCTTTCTCCTAATTGCACGACCTCGAACGGAGCAAAAGGCCAGGCTCGGGTTTCGTGCTAAATGAGGCAGGACTTACGGCACGGCGTAACGCCAAAAAACATTATTCGGAATGTGGTGAAATAGTTTCGCCCGTCGGTGAGATGAGTTAATTTGGGGTGGTAAGGAATTCCTCGGCGAGAGACAACAACTGCACCGGCCGCGCTGATGGATGGCGGTTTTTATTGCACTAACTGACGACAACGGTAAGCGGCGAGTTCGACGATGCGAAAGACTTTCCCGACTTTGGCCGGAGGTAAGTGGCCGCGCGTGAGGATGCGGGCAGGAACTGTCCAGCTGTTTTCTGACAGACACTTTCAACGCCAGCTCAACTACCGGTGTTTGGTGGGAGGTGAAAATCAAACCAACCTTCGGAGGAGCAGATTCTAATCCTACGGTCACAACAAATCCCACCACCATCTTTTTGGCGAATCATTTATCTTCGTCAAGCGCAAAGGGAAAAACACATAAGCAGACGATTTTTTTCCTTTCTCCCTTTTGTAACGCAGGACAGTTGATTGAAACAGGTATCCTCCCAGTCCTTCTTCAAGGCTCGCGCCACCCTGCTGCGTTTCGGGGAAGGATACGTCAACCATTTGTTGCGCCGAGGCCAACTTCCTCGACCTGCATACCCTCTCCAACTATTCTCAGCGGGAAATAGTGAAACTCCAGCCTCGCGCCAGGGAACGCTTTTCGTCGGAATCGGAAAACCGACTGGAACCGGAATGCCGGTAGTTTGTTGTCGAGAACTTGTCGAAGGATGGACAAAACAAATATGTTTCGGTTGGATCTGCGGGTTTTATTGAGTTGTAGTGCAGGAAGTTGGCATAGACAAGAAGTTGAATTGATTAATGGTTCTTCGCGAGTCATAAATGTGGGACTTTTATCTCGTTAAATACGACAGTTGATTTTCTAGGCAATTATTTAAATATCAGTATTTCTTATCGATTAGTTTTGTGTATCTTGTTCAGATAAAACATTACTCATATTTAGTTGATCGATTTACAATAAGGATTACTATAATTTTAGGATGAGAACGTTGCTTGAGAATCACTTGATCGAATAGAGAAGTAGCTACTTTCAAGAAATAGATCATTGCCAAAGACAGCGAGTCGATGAAAAATGATCAGCTTAGTCGTATTGACCTGTCCTTGTCGTTGCTAATACATCATCTAATTTGCTCCTAATACTGATCCGCAGCTTTGGCCATCCGTTGCCCCCCTTTCCTTCATCGCTTCCCGAGAGATATTCTTGGACGAGTCTTTCAACGTCTCTTAATAAGTCTGTTGAAACCACTGGCGGATCGCTGGCGGACGAGGCCAACGGTTGCGTTCCTCTCCGACTCGTCGTGCGCGCCAAACTGTCATTCGCCCCCGGGTTCCGGTTCAGCTGTCCTCGAGCCCCGCGTTGTGCCACATTCGATCGAAATCGAACGCCGAGCATCATCAATAATTCTTATTAATATGTTTTTTAACTAATGAGGATGATATATGTTTGTTTTCTTTAATTACAAAATGATTAATGATTCGCCGGGATCCTGTTCCTGCGCCAGAATGCACATCCTCCCGGCGTCGGTGTCCCCGTTCCCGTTTGAACACTTGAATATTTTTGTGCGCGAGGTTTCATATTGAGTTTTTTTCTTTCGTTTCGTTCGATCGCTCCGTCCTTTCCATGCCGCGTGAGGTAGAATGGTGGTGCGCTTTTTGCCCATTTATGAATATTTAATTTTGGTTTTATCTTTTTCCCCATATCCGCCACTGACGCGGATTTCCATTCCCAATCTCCTTTCCCGTGTGCATTTGGTCCGGGGCAGATGAACCAACGCAAAACCCACATGAACTGGTTCAAAATGTGTTTTTTGTGAACACAAACTGGGGACAAAACGGTTCCGCCGGGCGGATTGCTTGAAAACAACAGGAAGAAGAACATCCTCTTTTTGGGAATCCGGCGATTTTTATTTAATACTCTCTCGACACCACCAAGGTATTAAAAGGCTTGCGTTGAAATGTGTTTCTTTTCCCCATTTCGTTAAATGACCACTTGCTGCGTTTTGACGCTTCCAGATGAGTTATGGCGCTTGCTGTGGTCGAACAATTCGAACCATCCGAATGCTGGTGTTTGGTCGATGATATTAGAACAAGTTCGAGCTGAAGAAACCTAGCTATCATCTTCGTGTGAAATCATTCCCGCCCGTTCGAGCTGTGAAAATGAAATTGGAAATTTGAAACATCCCATTTCCAAACACTTCAACCTACCGCCTTCCGGGTGGATGGGAAATGGAAAACCCCCCCGAGTCGGCTAATGAGCATCAGCATCAGCAGCCGAATGCCGAAAGTTTCAAATGATCATTACTTCCAGCCGAACCTTCGACGGTGGGCTTCTTGTTATGTTTGTCACGTGATATATTGATACACGTGTTAAGATGTTAAGCCGTGCTGTACAATCCCTGGCGCATGTGGGTGGTAAATTGTCAAACGGAGGGGAGAGGAAGCAAGTGAAAGGGAGAAAACGAAATGCAAGAGGAGAAGCAGCCGGAGGGAAGAATTTGAGTGTTTTGTTTGTATCAGTGTTTCGCGTCGGATCGTTGATTGACTGCTGACTTCCGAACTGGAGTCTTCCGAAAAAGGTAGTTGAGGGAAAATGAAACTAGGAGGATTTTTTTTTAATGAAAGCCATGTGTGTGTATTTACGTCGAAGACCTTTTTTAAAAATGCAATCTCCTATCCTTTTACTATCCAAACAAAGTATCGTTTGAATTCATCCGCTAGCTCCTTTTCTTGCCTCCCTCAATTAAAGCTTCTTCCACTTGGAAGCCGCTCAACGGTTTGACAAATTGCTGCAGGAAGTCGGAAAATTGCTCCATCCGATCGGTTACAAAACGGGTATCCATACCTCGCAAGCCCGCGACACATACGGGTACCATTACAGCCCCGATCGGTTGACGATGATGAAGGGGAGCGAACGAAAAAAAAGGGAAAATTCGTCAAATTGGCGAAACAAATATTCAAACGACCCTGTTCCCGCCCCGCCGAAGGGAAAAGAGCAAAGAACGCTGAAGTGGAGGCAGAGAGTCGGTCGGATGGAAAGATCGTTATCGGATAATTATGATATCGGGTGCGAGTTTGACCATCAGATACGACCGTCAGCCGGCCGTTTGCATTATTTCGGGTTTGGCGACAAAATGCCATGCGGCCTCGGATGTAGCTGACATCTACGATGGGGACGAGCGGACTCTGCCACGGATACCGCACATTATAATCGTTAATTGTCATTACGAATCGTCTTTTTACGATGATGTCGCCCGAATGACGTCCAGCGCGCGGAGAGCGTAATGGCGTCGCTCATGGTGTGTTAGCTCATGCACATCAACAGCCTCATCATCATCTTCACCGACATCACACGGGTTCACTCATTGTCGCCAGTGTTTGAAGGGAAATGGACTGCGCTCGAAGGTAGCTGGAAAGTGAAACCGATGGGAAATTAACGTCCCACGTGGTTGGACTGTCAGTAAGCTGGGGTTCACGGAGCTTCGTTTATGGAGAAACAATTTTCGAAAGTGTTTTTCATGGAGGATGATCATTACGCTTAAAGTAATGTAAACTTACTGCTTAATAATCTTCTTAACAAATAAATCAAAGTTTAACCTATTAACTGAACTGATTTCAGCAATTTTTAGTATTTAGGTACGAGGAACGCTTGCAACTTTATTTGGAAAACAACATCAAAAGTATTATTTCAAAACAAATTTGACACATTTATCATTTGAATTGACAACAAGAAAGCAGTTAAGTTCGGTAGTTTTTTCTCACATTCAAAACAAGGAAGCAGTTAAGTTCGATAGTTTGTTCTCACATTCCGCTTTACCGTGGAGTTGCCGTGTTTAAGGGTTTTTGAGATATTTTTCGTACGCCGAACTCAGCGGATGGTGTTTTGTTTAGTAATCTGTCTATGGAGAAAGATTAAAATTACGATAGGTTGGTTCAGATGTCTCGGTTCCGTCCACAAACCGTGCAGCGGGACCTCAAAGGCTGAGGCGATAGACCGAAGGAAAAGATGACTTAACGACTCCGTTCTTCGAACTAAAGAGTCACTTCAACTGGTTAAATAGATAAGAAAATCATAGGAAACATGGGAATATCGAAGATATAAGTTAGCCACCCAGAAATAACGGCTCAGAGTTCTGGTGAAGTATATTTTCGGAAAAGCGAAAATCATGGATGTAACTCGGTTCTTCATGTCCCTTTGAACCATGCTACAATAAATATTCAATGCGTTGGAGGCATAAAGTTGCCAAAAAATGTCATATTGTGGCTAACAATTAACGAGAAGATAACACTAAAGTCGCTGTTCTTTCTTTGAAGACTTACTTTTAAGCTCCCTTAATGTCTCTCAATTACTACCAATTGAATAAAAATTTAATGTTACCAAGAACGAACGGAGCATCAGGAGGTCGTGAAAGCTGCAAAAGCACTGAAAAAGATGGCAACAAATGTACTTTTGACAGCTAGTGCTGAAGTTCAGGTCAAAAGCCGTAAAGACACAAAACTGGCCTTCATAATATTTTGTAAATAATACATAATCGATGTACCTTTGTATTGGAATCAACTACCTTCAAATAACTTGTGTTTTTTTTATCTCCAATTGTCGATTAAAGGTAGTCCATTAACATATACGATACTTAGACACATCATCCAAAATAAGTTAACTCCGTAGAACATCTTACGAATGTAAACTTCTCCAAAGTTCGTTGCTTCTAATATCAGAAAATCTGCTGCTCATTCGTTCCACCATCCATCCGAGCAGAAGAAACCCATATCATCCCCTCGAGACCCGGGCCAACGTGGGCGGCCAACTGGCCGTGGTGTTGCATCGCGTCAACGCAATCGCCGGTGCAATCGCGCCCGGGCAAAACAAGACATGTTTTGACACCGGAACAAAGCGCCTTCGCGTGCAACAACCGAACGCGCAAATCCGCTCCCAGCTCCTCGAACGCAGCCCGGACCAACCGCCGCGCACCGAAACCCGAGGGCCGAGGGCGAATCGGACAGACGATCGCTCGGTTTCGTTGAAGCATTTTTCAATTAGTTCTGATGCGCGCTTTCAGCCGCTCCTTTGAGCCTGTCAATCATCTGCTCGGCCGGATTTTTCCAGGAGCAGGATGCAAATGCATCCCAACTCCCCTCGCCCACTGTGTGCGTGTGCGATGCAATCAAGCTTCATCATCCGGAGCGCGGCGTGTTCGGGGAATTAATGTTGAAAAAGTGTCAGGCGGCAAAATCCTCGGCGGCTCCTCGAGGCCATCGCATCATCGACGGTATTCCCGCCGGATCCCTTTGGTCCTCGGCTGGCCGCGAGGATTTTGGATGCGGATCGGGGGATGGAAGAGATTTCGCTCGCCCGGGAGCACGCTTGCCGTTGGCCGCTCTAATGAAGCGCAAATGACAGGCGTGGCGAATCGCAGCTCCAACAGCATTCCAAGCTCATTTCGGGAGGCCATCTCCACACCGGCTCCGTCCGTTCGCGCGAGAAAGTTTAATTGAATTCTGAGGTCCGTCGTCGCGTTGGCTTCGCTTCGAAACAAACTTCCCGCCCGGGACGTATTCCCTTTCGGATGGATGGACGATTGATAAGGTCACCGAAGGGAACTCCACCGGGATGATCGATCCGGATAGCGATAGAAGTGCGCGAAAGAACAATCTTACACGCGGTGAGCCGCCTACGCTGGAATGGTCGCCTTGCCTAAAGAACGGATCTCATGAACCGATCTCGTTGAGTAGATTTTAATTCGCCTGAAAGGAAATTATTTTCCACGGTTCGTTTAAGCTTCCCGAGTGGAGATATAGAGAGAGAAGGAGTCCACCGTCGGTCGTCACTGTTCGTAGCGGTTGTTGATGAAGGAAATCAATCCACCTCAGGCGACAGAGGGAAGATTGTTGATAGTAGACAGTTTACACCCTTATACTTCATGCAAGGAGGATCACTTTCTTTGGCTCTAGCATTTCATGAGGAGTGGCTTAAGGGTAAATCACTACTTCATTGTTCAAGCAACGAATGCATAAAAGTATTTATTCTTGTCATTAAATAATTTCTTAGAGGTAAAAATTCTAGCAAGAAGGAAATTCTTATCAACATTTCGTGCAATAAAATCTCCTCTCCTAAAAAATAACTTCTCATCCAACTCGTAAATATCCGGAGTGGAAAGTCTGTTTTTTTGTTAAGTTCTGTCTAACTGATAAAGTTTATTTTTATTAAAACTAGTTTACTCGGCAATGCATCTACTAGTATTGAAAGTTCAATTCCAATTTATTGTATTTTTAAAAAAAGTAAGCTTCTTTCTTATCTTCTTAAAATATACATTCCTTAAAATCAAATCTCTAACGCTCAAAAGAAAAGATTCATCCAATGGCTCGGAATCCAAGCGAAATTGAATTAGGCGGGGTGGAAAAGCAAAGAAAAATCCGCACACAGTAAAAATCACACTCACTCCCAGACGCATGCCAAATGGAATATTCACAGCTAATGAATGTTTCACGCCGCAATAAATTATTCTCCGACGAGGATTATAATGTTTGTCATTCATTCTCTCATTACAAACGCAAACGAACGGGAAGAAAAAAACACAAACGTGTGTTTGTATAGAAAAGACGAACACCCCTCCCCGCCCGTTTCGGAGGACGAACTTTTCCCCTCCCCACCCAGTGCGGATTACATTATCCTGCCGATTGCCTTGCCCCCAAAAACCCGAAAGGCCTAGGACTTACCGCAACCGGTTCGTCCGTGCGGTTTTTCACCGGCACTTCTCGTTCCAACACGTAAAGAGTTGTCAACTTAGTGACAGTAAAGTGGCAGACAGGCGGACAGCCGAACCCTCCCACAAGACCACCCACCCAGCCCAACTCGTCGGGCGGATCGTTTCCAATTGCGACACGTTGGACGTGGGCCGCCCGTGCGTCCTGTGTGTGTGTCTGTGCGACTGCTCGTAATTCCTGCCACAAATTTGTGCGCTTGTTAACATACAAATTATAACTTTCTCCTTCGCGAAACGAAGCTACCGGGTTCGCCGGAGAGTTCGTACCAAGGGAAAACAGAGACGGAAAACCTCGCCGTGGTGGCTTCTGGGGGTTTGCGAGTAACTTCGCAAAAGGGCATATCATTTCAGAAGCCATCCTGGCATTTGCCGCACACGGAGCCCTCATCGGAGACTAGACTTCCACGAAAAATTGGGAAATGATTGCGGCGCGCCGGACGGATTAAGCGGGGGAAAAGCAAAGAGATTGAACAACTGTTCAACTGGGTGGTAGATTTTAACAATAATTATGTCACAAAGTCACTCGCGACAACAAAACCCCACCCGCTCTTGCCGCTCCTGCGAGACCACACACACACACACACACCCACAGCCGCCCTCCCGTTCGCGATCTCCTGCTGCTTGTCGTCGGGAAGGAAAAGTGGAAACACTGGCGCAGAGTGAAACCTTCGCGTGTCGCTCGCCCGACGAAAACGACGTCGACGGCGGGTTGCCGCCCGCAGATTGCCGCTCCCGGGTGCGTAAATCCGCCGCCGCGAAACACATTCCACGGATGTCAGTGTCAAGCAGTCACCGAAGCGATCGTCGTGTTGGATTTGTAGATTTTTTTCGCTTTCGTGTGGTCTAATGCTTCTCTGGCAGGCTCTCAGGAGGTGTAGAAGATTTGTTTAGGCTTGGCTGTGATGAAAATAAATAAAATCCCTTTCTATTCGATCTTATCTGATTGTCTAAGAAATCAATTCATAAATCTGAAACAGGGTTTAAAAGTTTTGTAAAAATTGAAGTATAATTTCAAGAAATTGTTTCTTCGACAATTAACCACCTTTAACATAAATGAACTCCGAATCGCAGCATTGACTTATTTAGAACCAAAAAAATGAGAACATAATTTTTCTTCCTTTCCCCATCGGTTGCCCCATTCATTTTCCCCCAATCCAAAGCAGACGTAAAAGGACACCAACGAGGGTAATTAAGACACATAATTTTGTAGTTAATTATTCACATCGTCGTCGCCAGTAACGCCGTCGGCGGTGACTCCTACGGAATGCCGCCATCGGGTGGCCAACATTTGGCCGCTTCGAGTTCCATTTCGGAGGGATTTATCTTTCCAAACAATTATGAACTTTTCTCCTTTCGACCTTGTATGCTCGTAATTTGATGGAGCATTTTTTTAAGGATGCTGCGACCGACTGGTGCCACAGACCTCCCACTCACCGGTTTTTCTTTGGTCGGAGTTTTCCTACATGACTTTTCTTCGTCTTTCTCGTTCATTGATCGAATGAGGCAGTCTGGTGTTTTTCTTTTTTTCTTGCTGTGCTTGGCGTCGAGGTTTTTCTTTCGTCAAACCGGTGGTTGAAGATCCAACGGTGGAGGGGAAAAGGGAACGCAGAGTCGGATTGCAGACGGATCGGTACTGGCAGCATAACAAGCTCGGCTTGTCCTGGGTGTCATGCCTTGGGAGCACCTGAATTTCACTCGAAAATTTTGACAACTCGACAAAGTGATGTGTTAGATGTGTTGTTCATATTTACACCACCACACGTTTCCTTGTGGCAGCGCGGACACAGACCCGACACGGCGCGGGATAATTTATGAGATTTTCCGGATTCTTACAAACCGAATCTGGGATGTGTAGGGAGGTCTTTCCCGCACGCGAAAGACAAGCGAAAGTGCGTTACCTTTGACGTAACGTGTTCCCCGAACGAAATGGAATGAAAAGCTGCGAGAAAAATTAAAGACGGCGGAGTTTTCTTCCACAAGTACGTTCGTCCCGGTGGTTGGTGGATTCACTCGCGGGGTGGAAGGTGGATTTTAGTGGTCCGCTGCGCTAAGTGACATCGGCGTGACACGCACTCACGGACGTGATTTATGTTGGCTCTTTAACTTATGACACCGATGCAACTGACGGACTAAATTACTCACGCAGATTGAAACCGATCGAGGGTACTACATTGTGTTCGTTTTTTGGATCTGTGATCGTGAAACATATTTACTCAATTGCGATTTGTGGAACAACTTAACTTCATCTGAATAAAAATAACGTGAAAGGGTAAGAAAATGCGACGTTAGGTTTCGCATAAACATTAAAATCAACACCTTCAAATAACGTCAAGTGTCCTTCTTTCAACGTCGCGTTCTGAATCTCGCTTCTGACTCTTCATTTAAATTCCAACCCCAATTCCGAGTGTCCCCAAGCCACTGATTGCATTCCTTTGAAAAATGTCTTGCCTCATCACGTCGTGGCATTGATAAATGATTTTTCACGCCCCCAACCGGGCCGATGGAAGGATCATTACGTGCTGATTTCCGTTCCGACGCCATCGCCTCAAAGGGAAGCAAGGGTTGACTTTTCTCGCCGGACAAACGGACGCACTCGATTACCGCTCGCGCTCGCGAGAAGCGAAAGGAAGCGGAAAATGTATGATCGTGCCGTCGAAGGATCACACGTTCGAGGATCACTCCTCCGAGGACGGACGTCCCCCCCGACGTCGCGGGCCGACATAATTTGTCAAACGTCATTTATTTCTAAACACCATTTGACGACTTGTGAAATGACAAGTGGAAAACGGCCAGTTTCGCTTAATTAGGCTGACATTAAGGCGGGAAAGGATCGCGACTCCCCGCGTTTGGGGGGAATCCGGCTCGGCCTGCCAATCGGCCATCAACTCCGTCCGGGGTTTGGGTTTGCCGAAAAATGTGTACTCTACTCTTTTACACCCCATCCTCCCTCTCGGGACCTCAACGCCATCGAGTACAGGACGGGAAAACTGGGAGCTTGGCACAATGGCACCGGCGAGAGTGAGAATTTGAAAAATCATTCGCGGAATTTAATTAGCGCGTTATTTGCGGATGTGCCCCGCAGCTCGCTCCCGTCGGAGAAACGTTCCTCTCCCCACCGAACTCTGCGCGACGGCTCGGGTGAAGTTGTAAACATGCTCATCTTCATCAGCCTTCTTGCCGGCGATCGAGCGGCGGGTGGCAAATGGGCCGATTTTCGGCCGGCGGCCCTCCGTGTGGCCTCTGCAAAATCTTAATTAGCTAACATTGCTCGGTTTCGATGAGACGTTTTGCATGCCGCGGCACGCAAGAGAATGTGCAGCAGCTCGCGACAGCCAGTGGAGAGCGATGATTTATTGGTGCGCTGTTGAAATGTGGAGTCTTGATTTAGAGTAAACAGAAAATTGGAAGCATGTTTGAGCAAAACAAACAAATCTTAGAGAAATCGGTTTATGTATTTTCTATAATTTGTTGAATTTGTTGATAAATTGTGTGACATCAACATACAGAAGGATAACTTAAATGCCTTCGTTTGTTGTTTTAATGCGCACAATTACAGTAAGCTTTTTTTCAAGAAAGCTTCGGAAAATTGTTTACCTTGGAATCGTTTCAAAACAATTTATCTCCTACTTTTCTTTCCATGTTTTATGTTCCTCCATCTTCCCTTGGGCGTGGAAGTGGAAACCATTTTCCCCATTTCCAATCCAAACAACTCAACAAACAAGCAAAGAGCCTTCGCTCGGTCATTACGCGCAAACGACCGAACGGTTAAGATTGTTGACTAAATTGCGTGCACAAATATGCAGCACGATGGCAGGTGGTGTGCTTGGACCTCGGCCTCGTTTCAAACAAAACACCAGCCGCGCCCGGTGGAATAATGCACCACATATCTGGCGGAATCATAAGGCTTTCCCATTATCTTTTATCGTTACGATATCCTCCGGTGTGCCCTGTCTTCATATCGGGGCACAATATGAAGGCAATTGAATTTAACGGGTTCGTTTGATTTATCATTTGCACGGTTCTGCCTGCTTTCTTTTGTTTGCAAGGCACTTAGGACGGGTCCAGGTCGTTCGCAAACCGTCGTGGACCGAAGGAAAAATGGTGCAGTGCCGCGGGAAATTGCCACTGTTAGCGCGAGGCAAAGAATGTAATCGCCCGGTGGTAAATGTTTATTCCCGGCCAGATGGTGGAAATGATTTCCTTCGAAAGACTTTGCATAAATAAGTGAAAGTAATGTTTGCGTTCCCCGTCCGCCAGGAAAAGTGCCTTTTTTTTCAATTGATTTCCGCAAAGTTCTAGAAGGAAAAGCCATTTTCCGAGAGAAGAATAAGTGTTCGCTTAAATCTGTGAATAGTATAAACTTTTTTATAAAATGACAGACTAAGTTTAGGAATGGATTAGTTCCTGGTCAGGTAAAAGTGGATCGTTTACATAACTGTGGATTTAAACAAAGCTCGAATTAGTAATCGGAAAGCATTACAATAACATAAAGCAGATGCTTCTGTGAGGCAGCAAGGATTTGTTGAAGACTCATCCATGAGACGTACGAGCTGTCCCACCTTTAAATTTATTTTAATCTCCACCCAAGCGCCAACACAAGGCTGTCGTCCCAGAAGTCAACGACAAACGTTAGTCCATGTATTTTGGGTGGTTTGTAACAACCTCAGCTGCCGAAATTACTGGCACTGGAAGAAGGAGTATCTTCATTTCTACGAAAAACGCTCGAGGATGTTGGGCACAGGACACTGCTCTGATCTAATCTGCCTGTAAATTGTGTACCTCGTTGTCCGGTTTGCTAAATGCCAACAGAGTGGAGGTAGACGATGCTGATGAGCTGATTCAAAATGGCAAAATCATGCTTTCACCCAGGCAGTCACTTTGCAGATTGCTTCGATGTGGTTGGGGTTGGTGTTTTGGAAATCCAAGGTGTACAAATTGTGCTGAAATTTGATGTTAGTTGGGATTTGGATTTAAGAAAGATGATTAATTTGCATCGGTTGTATTACCAGTTGATGCTTGAGTTAGTTTTGATTTTATTTCTGTTACTCTTTTCAAACTGTTGTTCTGCTTACTTTCCTGAACTTGAATTGTACCGTTCAAGAATGAAATCATTTCTACTTTCCTAACGCTTACCAATGCTTCTCATTTACGTCCATCAATTGTTTCACCTCCTCCAGAAAGGTCCCACTTACCGCTTGATGATAATGAAATGCTTCCTTTGTCGATCAGCAAACACGACACCCGACGACTAACAAACTGCATCCTCAATGGCGCGGGAGCACCAGAAAGAGAGCGGGTTTAATTTCCGGCCTCTCCTCCCGGCAGCCCATTAGCCGACCACCCTAATCGGGTTCGGCTGCTGGGAAAAATGCTGGGAAAACAATTCCACCGGCCATCGTATCATCTTCATTTCTTCGCCCCAAACGCTCCTGGTGATGGTGCTAATCATAGGTTCGCCCGCCCGGTCTTCGCAGCCCGAATTGAACCGATTGGATTGGAACCGGAACCATTCCGGGATAAAAAGCTTCGGACAAAACGGGATCACAATCAAAATGATGCTTTCCCGGGATTGAAGATGGGTAGCTCTTGGGAATGGGAAGTGGATTTTCTTTCTTTCTAACGATGGCAGTTGCTTGATCAGGGAAGCTTTTTCTTCTTTCTTTACCACTCTTTTCACAGCATTGTCGAACCAATCGGAAGCAAGTGTTTTATCATCATCGTCCGTGGTTTGTCTATGACTTCAAAGCTGTTGGGCCTTCCAGCGTGTCGTTTTATATTTTCTTAGGCAATCTCATCACATCCGTGGGTTTCCTCTTTCTCACCAACACCCGGAGGGCTTATGTTTAATGTGTGAAAATGTTTACGAGACAAAAAAAAACACGTAGCGATGGAGGAAGTAAGATAATTACTGGCGGCACCTGTGAAAGGGTTTGACGCGGGAGCGGATGAAGGATTGGCATCGTTGATGACCTACACAGAAGCTAATTGGGATAAGAGCTTCCGAATGGGATTAAGTTCTATTGTTGTCGAGGACCGAGAACGGTTTGATGAAACGAAAACTAAGATTTGGATGACGGAAGTCTTTTCACTTCAGTGTTGGGAAAATAGGTACGGATGGCCAAATGTCCAATGACAATTTTTGATCAAAATATAATGTTAGGAATTAAAATGTGTCCGTATTGAACAACTGATCGATACTTTAACCTATAATCATGAAGATGAAAGATTTATTTTCTGCTTGACAGAATGCAAAAAGATTCACTTGTTTGAACGACGCTGAACTTCTTCATGTGGTTAACCCGTTGTCGTCTTTTGAAATATGTGGAATTTTCTTATGAAACGTCATAAAATATGTTCCACTCCCTTAAATCAGGCACGGTAGCTCAGAAATCATCAAAAGAACAATGGGACGATTGGCAAAATGAAAAGCATCCTCCAATGAGCTTCATTTGGCCACATGCACCGTACGATTCGCGACGGTTGTACTCTTTACGACGTGGTTGACATTTATGCTAATTGAGAAATACGCACATTCGAAAGCATCGTCCCTCGGACCGACGCCCGGAGCACGAAAGGATGCTGCGAGAAAAAGGCCCACCAGAGGCTTTTTTGTCGGAAGAAAATCGACTTTTACTCCGCGCCGAAGGCGCTGATGAATAATTCATGTGCCACCATGGTTCGCCCAGCGACGACTTTCCGAGCGAGATGAAACGTTTCGCGTGCTCTAAAGGGAGGGAGATAAATTGATAGGTTTAAGAACGTGGCTGGTTGCAACCGGCGTCCGGCGACGTTGGATGGCGTACTTTTCTTCAGCCGAAGCCCCCGAGCTGCGGGTGGCGGTCCAACACCCGATCGGCCGATGACGGACAACCGAGACGGAATCCCGGTAGCGCGAGCCGACCCTCGCGGGTGAAGGTGTCACTCCCAACCGGTAGCCGAAGCCACCGGCGAATGCCAAGAAGCCAAATTAATGGCCTTCAACCGCGAGCGATTTTAATTTGCAGCCAACCCGGTGGCGTTGCATCGCGGTTTTGCAAATTGCAGCTAGGTGTCTCTGCGTTCGCCACCATCGGTATGCTCGCGCACGCCGGAGGTGCATACATATTATTTACGGTCAGCGTTTCCGGTCGTAGAGCCAGTGAGAAATGAATGGTTCTCGCCGTTCGCGAAGGCGGGAACACATAGGAAAAAACGGGAGCGTTTCGGATAATTCTTTAAAACATTGCATCGAATGGATAAGTAACAGGTCGCGCCAAGTGATCTCATGGTGTCTATGTGTAAATTCATTCATAGTGGCCATCGTGGGTCTTACACAACCTTGGGATATGCATTGTCAGTGAAGACCACCACGAGGCATTTTCGATAATGAAGCAAGCATAACCACCGAGATCTGCATAACCATAAATGTTCCATCGGTTCATTGCTATTGTGAGTGATCGTTTTATGCTCTTCATTACAAAGCCACTTACATTACACCTGCAGCTAAACATTATTAGCGGAAAGTAAAGGCTAGTAGTTTGCATAAAGAAGGTATTAAAGACTGATCTAACTTTGATTTCGTTATAAATTGTTAAAAGGTCTAACATAACATTGATTTACGCTGTTTAAAACAATGTTGTTCTGAAGATTTATTTTAGTACTTATTCGAAAAAAACTTTTTAGTATTATTGGAAAAATTGGGACGTGAATATACCATCCGCAGATGTTCCATGTAGATGGTTTATTACTTTATAAACTCGTTCCGAAAGGCATATTTGCATCCCCGGAGAAATCAGTACAGCGAGCCGTGCAGCTCCCAAGTCCCAATGAGCCGGGCGTGCACGTTCATCACTTCAATCAGGCATCCCGACAACCTGTCACTGTCATCACCGTGTCCCATGGTTGGCTGATGATGCTCCGAGGCCGTTCCGAATCAGTGTCAGCCATAAAATCATACTCGGTTTACGATGAAACAATCCACCGGAGTGCGACCGGCCGTCCGGATAATCGTGAGACATCTGCGGTGCAGTGCCGACCCGGGACTTTGTGTCCTTCCCGACAAGGACTCCACCCGCGTCCGGAGTTCGGAACCGTTTGTCAGAAGTCGCTGGCAACGTGACTTTCGTCTTGTGCAATTTGGAATTGCCGGTTGACCCACAAGATTTTAATAAACCCCAAATTACAATGTGCATCCTGTGCTCGTTCGGAATGGTGGCTTAAAAGCCGGTAAGGTGGTAGATCAAACCGCTATGTGCAATGGCGTAGAACCGGCGGGTGAAGTGTGGATCTAATATCAGTTTGAGTTGAAATCACTCTGTTCACGGAGCCTCAAAATACATCGGTGTTGAGGACGTTCCGCAGCAACCACTTGCCCTGCCATTACTCGCTAGCCGTTTTACGACAAATCATACTCTCGTTTCTCCAGATTTTGCACCACCGAATGCAGACGTATCCAGCGGAGTTGAAATTGTACACCAGCTGTGCCCGTCGACATCGAAGCGAAGGGATGTACATCACTTCGCCCACGTTTACGGTCGATTCATTCGGCGCACTTCGGTTGGTTTACGAGTTTAGAAGTCAAAATTTATCAACCTGAATTCTCGACTCGCCAACTAACAGATGATGTCCTGGGCAAACCACCGCCATCACCACCTGCCCCAAGGGTTGACGAAAAAGCCCGAAGACTGCACGTCTTCTGCATCCTGACTCCGGCGATGTCGGATGCCTTCGGAGGATGGCAACACAAGCACTAATCAAAGCATGAGCAACATGACGAACAGCCTGGAACGCACCGCATCCTTTCGGGCGATAAAATCTTGCCAATCCGTGCCCTTCCCGGTCGTTTTTGTGGCCTCCTCCCGCCCCCTCGGAACGGGTCATAAAATTATGACATCGGCAAATCTCATTACGAAGCGAGCACAAAGGTGCGAGGGGTTCAATAATCCCGTACCGGGACGAAATCTGCTCCACCCGGCACGTGATCGGAATGGGAAGGTTCCATAAAACCCCCGCCACCATCAACAGAGGTTCCCGGGAGGAACACGATGATCCTTTTTCGCCAACGCCAACGACACTATCGAAGCCGAGCTCGGAGGTGTTTGACGTGAGGAATGCTAATTGTGTATGCTTGCGATAGTGAAGCGGGGGGACGGGGGAACTTTCGGGGATAGTTTCCGGCCTATCGGAGCGGTCGTAAAGTGAGGCAGTTGAAAACTAGCAGAACCAGACCGTTTGACATCGGGTTCCGCAAACAGATCGTTATCGTCCGGTTTGCCGATTGGTATGCAGATTGGATGCGCGTGCTGGAGATTATTGCCAACAACGAGCCCAAGCAAATAGACCACATGTTTTTGAGGTATTTGATGGTACCAATGTGAATATGCTGCGGGAAATAATTATACATGCTTCGTCACCTAGAGGGAAAATGAGGAGGTGGAAATATTGCTCTATTTGAACTGCCTTTGATATTATCAAATGGATCTATTTGAATGCATCCTTTATCGTTTTCTTTCAATAAAACATAATTCTAATTAAAGAAATATATTTTCATCATGTCGATCATGCTTTCTATTACTTCGCAACGATCGATTTCGGTATCAAACAGTCCTACAGTCCAAACTATCAATAAAATCAAAACAAAGAAGAAAAAAAAAACACCCCCTTTTTCCAGCACAATATGTTTTCTTTTGCATCCACTCTCTGCTCACCCGACACCACACGTACGCCATTTTCTATCTCCACCAACAAACATCGGCGACCTTCTGGGACGGGCACGGGAAATCTGTTACTTTGTTTGTTTGAGGGTTGATTTGATGCGGCATATTAGACAAATAAATAAACCCAACCGGTTCTCTTGGGAAAAGCAGGGTGCCGAATGAACGGAAAAGTGAAGCGATCGAGCAAATCCGGGCCTGGGAAATGAAGAACGGTAGAATCACAGTTCATCAGCTGCACCGATGGGTGGAGGGGGAGGAAAAACCGGTGAAGCCACTGACTTATTTGTTTCACGCAGACTCCGACTAAAGATTAGCAGCACTCTGTCGACATTCGCTTCGACAAAAGGAATGGGGAAAAAGTCGGGGAGGAACGAAATGGAGAAAGCGAAAAGCTGTTGTTTGTTTGTGACATTCGGGATCGGGGGTTTTCCTATTTCCCTCCCCGGGTGGTAAATTGGAATTGCAAAAGTTGGAAAAAGACCGAAGGAAAAAAACAACACCTAAGGAAACTCGATCGAAATCCAATGAAAAAGAACCACGCCAACCGTTGAGGAATCGTTTTCCATCACAAATGGAGAAAAACGAACCCAAAAAAAAAACAAAACCGGCGGAAACGAGCTAAAGCTGGCACCGGTGCCGAATGATTCGAGACGACACCGGAAGGACATCCTTTCGATTGGTTCCGCCGTTCCTCTTTTTTTCCTCTCAATTTCAGGGTGAGTGTGCGGTGGTTAGAGGGGAAAAGGAGCGTGCGCCAGTGCGGAAGGACTCGACTCAGCGAGCCACCGGAGCGGAAAAGCAGTTCATCGTTCATGAAAAATGCTTCGCCCAGCGACACATGTGACATATGTCAGGTTGATCTAATGGTTCTCTAATAAACCGTTCCGTTTGTCGAGATTGCAGTTTTCCCCGGGTTTTCTCCGGAGGAGCCGGGCGAAAAATCCGGAACCGAGCCGAGAAGCGAGAAAAGCGGCATCCCGAAAGCCGCTCACGGTTTGACAGGCTTAAGGGTTTGGGATTCGTCTCGGTGGTGCGGTGGTCGGCTGACGGGGTATTTGTTTCGTCCTGGAAGACAAACTGTCACCAGTGGATGCAAGTGGCTGGAATGGTGCTGTGTTTGTGTCCGCGTGCGTATGTGTGCCTCTCCGGGACGGTTTTGTTTGACCCGTTCCGCTGAGAAAACCTTTAAAAATGCTTCCTGCGGGTGTGGTCTTTCTATCCGTTTCGCTTTTCTGCTTTCCATATCCTCTAACACTCGAACAGACTGTCTCCTTTTCCCTCTTCCATTTCCCCTCCCTCCCCGACGCGAGGAACTCAAGGATCGAATTAGGAAGGATACGGTACGGATTGGCCCTGTTGGTGTTATTAGTGAGGAGTCAAAAGAAACAACCAAATAACAATGGCTCAACAAAAGCAAAACAACAACCAGCGGGAAGAAAAACAGAACCGAAAAAAGACACCAGAAAAACCGTTCCCGACGGAAAAAAGGACTCGATGAAGCTTCAAGTTGTGAGATGAAAAGCTTGTTAACAATTTTAGCTGACAGCATCCCGCAGCGTGTGTGTCCGTGTGGGTGTGTGTGGGCCAGCGTACAAAGACCATACTGGTTCGGTTTGGCGTTAAATTTATGCTGTACGTTTGGGAATACTTTTTCCGGAGGACGATTTTCACTCCTCGGGGCACGCTCTTGTTCCTCTGTCGGGCAACATTTGCCTATTGAGAGGGTGTTGGTTTCGGTGTGTGTGTTCATTTTTCATATACACATCCTCTTTCGGTCCACGAGCCAGAGGTGTGCGGTCGAGGACCCTCAGACCAACATTGTGTACGAAAGGTGTTAGAAATGTAAATCTGTCACAAGATACAAAGAAGAAGGTGGACGAAAAAGGAACACACGGTGACATGTTTGCAAATAGTCCCAGGATTAAACGAACAAACGCACGCCCGCAATAGTGACCACGGTGTTTGGGAAATGGAACAAAAACCGGAACAATGGGTTTTTCAAACGGTCTGTTTGGAAACACGAGAAAGTTAATTACATGTTGTATCCTGGGGGCTGAATAGCAATATTTTACTAAGGGGATTTCGGAAAATTGTAGTACAACAAAATAAATTGTTTTGCTGAATGCTGAAACGTGCTGAATGCAAATTTAAATCGTTAAACTGGAAAAGGATTAAAATATAATTGTGTGATACAAATTCAGATTCATGAATCTTTAGATCTAGATCAGATCTTTAGATCTAGACATGAATCTTTAGATTTAGAGTTTGAATTCATGAAAGATGCATGACAGATTCATGAAGATTTGTTAAGTTTTCGTTCAGGAGATTCGTGAAAGATCCATTAAAGATTCATAAAAATTCGTTAAGGTTTCGAAAGATTCATGAATGTTTGAAAATACGAATCTCAAAAGATTGATGAATCCATCTGAATGAATCTTAGGTGATGGAAATGAATGAATCTCGCCAAACAATTCATAAGGCACAGCAGTAAATTGGTGAGGTGAAATCCTTTATGCTGATATAATCAAACCTTTCCTCGTTTTTTTAATGCTTCCATCCTGTAAATGAGAAATTCTGATATTTATTAATTCTAACTCCATTTTCTTGAACATTTTCTCAACTGTGACATCGTTTCGTCGCATTTACACTGATCCGGGATAGAAAAGGACCATCCTTCGCTCAATCCCATATCATCGAAATCAATTTCTGCTCCCATCCCTGGCGATCGGGGATCATCATCTCGACTGTCGTGATCCACTCGATCACGATCAATCTTCGGGCGAACAAGAGAAAAACACCTTCAAACCACACACATACGCACGTCCGGGCCCGTCCCGTTGTCATTCCGGTGAACAGTTTAGGCTCGAAATCGATCATTCGAGCTGCGCGGTGCGGATTGCCAATCGAGTCACCGCCAACATCCACCATCTTGGCGGTCGGTCGGCCAGCATGGAGGCCGGCGGTCTGCGTGATTCCCGGGATTATTCTTGTCCCGCGTCAAAACCATTGTAGCTGCAGGTAGCCAAACGGGTTCCTCGGTTTAGAATGGGCCGTTGAAAATTTTGGGACCCATTTTTCTCCTCTCTCTGAACCCTCGTTTCCTTTGGGAGACTTGGGATTATCCCCCGGGAGTGGGTGAAAAGAAAGCCCCCCTCCGGGTCGCCCCTCCGTTGCAACACTTCGGCCCAAGAAAAGCCCGCGGACACAATCGGTGGCGAATGGACGTTCTGCGCATGGAATAATAATAATTCTCCGAGATTGATTTTTCACCTTCGGCGTGGAAGCGGGGTGTGGTGGCCGGTGTGGGCGCGGTGGCCGTTGGCTTTCTTGCTCGCCCTCGACGGCAGCATTAATTTGATCAGACCACCACGGAGTGTGTGGAGTGCGTACGCGAACCCCGCGATGGCCATTGATTGATTAGGTATTTATCCGATTGGGGATCGGGGTGGCAGCTTATGCCACCGGCACATATGCTCGCGTGTATCGAGTTCTCTTCCCCCCCTCGCGATCCCCCATTCTAATCCCATTCGACGACCCATCGGGTGCGGATCGCAGAAACCACCCGGAATCGGGCTGTCAGTTCGCGGGGGACGAGACTTCAACTCCTTCGCTGGGCGTTGGAATTAATTGTTATCTGCACGTTCCGATCTCCTTCCATCAGCTTCGAGCGGCCTCCGTGACGATGTGTGTTAGAGTGCGTGTGTGTGTGTGTGTTGGTGTTTGCAGCTTCCTGCCGGGAGCAGAAGAATTCTGGCGGGATCTGCGCAACTCCTTGCGAGGCTCGCTTGTGCCATGAACAGCGGAGCTGTTGCACGAGAAACGCTGGCCAATTTTGATTTGTAGAAACTTACTTAGCCCAATCCGAAATTTTCAGAGCCTGAACCGATTTAAAACACATCTTTTCCAATATTAATTTTATTTGTTTTATATTTTTTAAAGTATTATAATCAATAACAAAAAATAAAATCTGTTTGAAGGAATTTTTATTTTGAATAATTTATTTTGAAGTATAAATAACCAAAAGCCTGTTTACATGATGATCTTAACTTGTTACACGATGCAAACACAACGGCCATCTGTTAGAAATTCCTTTAACCTTTCGAACAAACAAAACAACCCGCTTTACAACAATATTTGCCACACAAAAAGAGCATCATGTCGTTAGCGGAGGCTACCATAGCTGGTGATAAATCATGTTTTCATTTCATAAAAGTGGAGAAGCCGTATTGGAGCGATCGGGAGTTTAGGACGGACGCGCGGGGCCAGGAATGGATGCTGCGTGCTGGTGGAAACGACAACTGACGATCCATAATCTAATGACAGGTTGAGTTGCTCTGTTTGGAGCTACCATTTAAAGCACGCCCCATCGCGGTGACCCCCCGGGCCCCGGTGCGCCACAGAAACAGGGACACTTCGGTCCGGACCGGGGAAGGCTTAAGCCCATCACACGCGCGAGCATTTGACGTTTTGCCCCGTCGTTTTGTGGGGCGTCCACGTCGGGGAAGCTTCCAGGAAGCTGCTGTCCTGCTGTGGAGAAGAATTTTCATTTCGGTGCAGCGTGGTGCGTGGCTCGAACACTGTTTTGCCTTCAGGGATTCATCACTCCGCTGACGAGCTGGCTTCTGGTTTTGATTCGCTCGGGCGATAGGAATGTCCAGCACCCGCTGGGTCGGGAACACGCTGCGAACTTACAGGGATCGCAACGGGGGCGAGAGGGGGAGCGATCGTTGAGGAAACATGGTTTTGATCAAATATTTCTTTAGCGTCTGATAGATAGTTTGTATATCAGCAGTACATTTATATTCTATATCACCATATTTGACTTTACTGTTTTAAAACAATTATACATGCTTGGAATGAAACACACACCATAATAAAATCGGATTATTTTAAGAAGCTGCTAGCATCATGCAAGAATCAAATAAAATATTTTGCTCAGCATAATAAGAACATTTTCCCAAAACAATAATACTTCAACTTCCCGAAATAAACGAAACGTCGATGCATCTCTTCTCGTCACAGACATCTCGACTTTCCATAGTACCATATGTTCCAATTTTCTACGCCATCGCAGTTATCCATAACGATTTCCTCAACCAAATGAAATATATGGGAAAATACTAAACCGAAAAGAACTTCAACTCACCACATGTAGCTAACCTTCGCTTCACGAATCGCGTCAGTTTGGTATTTAAATCGAATCGCGTCAGTTTGGTCACAAGTTTGGTATTTAAATTATTAACTAATTGCGGTCGATAAATTTTAATTTTACAAGCCTTTCAAAAACTAACCATCAACAAACGAAGACTGTCAGCGGATTCAACAGAAGTATTTGTGTGCCGTGCCTTTGAACTAACACGACACTAGAAGAACAAACAGGCAGTTCGATTCTTACTCGATGCCGCTGGAATCTGTGCCAGAGTAAGTCAAAGGGAAATTTACGCTCTTCAGCTAATCCACCGTGGAGATGTGAACCGTTGCTCACTTCGAGTCCCTAGTTTTCTTCGGAATGCCGCATTGAAAATTGTTCGGGGTATCGACATCGAAAGGCAGAGTGCCGACGGGGATTAACCGGAGCGAAGTGCGTTCGTCTATTCTTTCTTCTCCAAACCCAATCGCAGTTAATCAATTCCAAGTGGAAAATATTTAAGCCGAGCGTCATCTGTTGAATGTCTCGGCGAAAAGAAAGGCCACCGATTCATGCCAGAACCAGAATGCACACCGGCTTCAACAGGGTGAAAGTGATCAGATCACAAATAAACCATCGTACGGAAGTGGACCCATTCCCGAACCGGAAGTTAAATAGGATGAGGAGACGATTAATAGAAAAGTATCCATACATTTTCCTCATTTCCTGCAGTGTATGTTTTCCACATGCCATGAGGAATAACAGGACAACCCAGTTAGCAAGACGCGATTAGATATGGCCAGTTTATCGGTTGGGTTTAAAAATAAAATCCTCTAACGCGTGCCACTTGAGTTTCTTAAGTTTAGGGACACGCTCTTAATAAAAAAAAAACCAGAAGCGACACTAGACGCCACCAGATAAGGAAGTGACTCGTCGAGAAGTTTACCATTTGCCACTCATTTCCCCGTGTCTCTTCCCTTATCGATGACTTTTTCCGGAGAACCTCTGTATCTACTCCCCAATTCAAAGTGCCTTCTCCGCGCTTGAATTTTGACTAATTTGAAAATTATCTTCCCTGGCGTTCATTCGTCCGGAAAATCCGGCACCCGAAGGCAGGCAAAGGGATTGGAATCGATGTAAGCTGATGATGGTCCGGCACGGCCGTAACTAGGGAATTGCGTGCCAGCGCGCTATCAGCGTTAAACTTTACATAATTACTCGTTTGTTTATTGAACGTACTCCCGGGACTCGCGCGGACTGGCCCGGGACTGGCGTGAGGATGGAGACTACCGTTCATCATTCGGACATCCTTTCCTCACCGAAGACGTATGAGAGACGTGTGCGGGGAAGTAGTGGCTGGGGGGAGCGTTTGATAGTCAATTAGTTGATGAGGCAGCGAGACAGACAGAAACTGGCGGTGGCTAATCGGAATCAATTTGGTAATATCTTCGACCGAGTCTCGTCTAGCTCCCGTCACGGGAAATCGTTGATATTAATTTGATGTTTCTGGATGACTGGTTAGCGAAAGGAAAGGTCAAGGTGGAAGAAGGGCAGGGCCCTCAGGAGTGAAAGTGATATGTTTTACAACCCAAATGTCTATCAGTTATTGCATCATTTTTATGGTTAAAGTGTTCGAAGATCGAAATGTTTTGAACTACTTAATGTACTGCAAAGTTTAATAAATTTCTTCCATATCAAACCACATTGAAAACATGCCAAAATCATTTTGATATTTACTGTCACTTTAGCCAATCAGAATTTGTTATATGTTGATAAGCTCTCGGGATCATAGAGAATCTCATGTAAAAGTGTCTAGAGGTATAAACCTGAAGACGTTTGAATAAACGGTTCATAAATAATAACATTTCCCCAAAAGACACCGTTGGACACTGGCTTCAGAAACAACCGCACAGCATGTGTCTCAAACGTCAAACGAACTTCCAAGCAGGCGACCACAAAGCTATTTCAAATCTCCAAACATTCAAGGAGTGCCAAGAGGGACTACGATCGGAAAGCGCACCTTCGCCGCTTATTATCATTCGAATCATTTCGACGCGTGATTACTTTATGGGGAAGGTTATATTTGGGGTTTTTTTTTTTAGAAAGTATTACGCCTCACACACATCCACACCGTGGTTGGAAGATTCATTCACAAAACTTAAGCTCCCATCTTTATGGGCATCAATGAACGGTGAATTGCAGACATTTCCACGTCCCCCCACAAAAAAGCCAAGGCTAACCATTTGTCGAAGTGTGAATCTAATCGTTTGTCCAAGCCTGGCTCGAGCTCCGAAGATCGAAGGAAATTTAGTCATTTTTGGAAGATCGCAACCGTTGGCGGAGCAAGGAACGGACGGGAAAAAAATAGCCGTGATAGCTTGAGCTGAGGTCTCGCCAGTTGGGGTCTTTGGACCGTACCGTTCGAAAGGGGGTCGTTTTCATGAATGAATCCCACCACGCGGCAGGGGGAGGGCCGGTTCGGGTGTGCGTTATTATTTATGAATGGATTAAAATATCCAAACAGAAAATGATCTCAACGATTTCTGGAGAATGATCAAGAATTCATAAAACCTCCCTCTTCGGAAACGGTTTCCGAAACCCGATGGAGTGGAGATTTCACTCGCCGGGTCTACCTTTTTTTCTTTTTCCCTCTGCTCCAAACCCCCAAGCGGACGGATGGATGCCCACCCGAGTGGAGCGCACCGGTGTCTTGAGCACAGGAATTTGCATTCCATTCCATTCGCATCCTCCGGACCGCACCGGGGTTCCGGGGCTGATATTTTACTTTAATGTCATATTTTATAACAATTTCCATAATTTCGGGCTATTCGGTTTTTGTCACAATTTCATACATTTGCGGAGAAGCCATGCGGTGGTGGTGTGACAAAGAATTACGACAGCAAGCGCAGAAGGAAAACGCAAAGAATTTCTCAATTGTTTACTAAGTTTACTTTTTGTATCGCGAATATTTCCTACGCCATTGTGCTTTTTACGCTCAAATTCATTTGTCTCCGGAAAAGGAAGGAAATATCTTTCTCAATGAATACTAGCGCACCAGTCCAACTCCACAAGTCCTCCCTGTGGTTCTTCTCTCATTTTCTCCTCCGCTCGAGTGTCAACTGCAGTTAAGTTATATTCTCGCACTATTTTTGGCACTTCGAGCCTCCTCGCGTTGGGGTCCTCCCAGCGAGCGCGTCCCAGCGTGATCGAGTCCATGTGGGGCCCGCAGGGCGCGACATTCGGAATATCGTATTACGACACGATTATGATTATTAAATTATAATTCATATTTGCTTCGCCCGTTCGGGGTTCGAATTTCGTCGATGGAAAGTGGATAAAAGGAAGGCAGCAGTCGGAAGAGGTCTCGAAACTGGACGCGAAACCCCGTCGCGGGGTCCAGCCAGCGAAAGCGCGATGTGATTCATTTCCTCGGAGGCTTAGACACGGAACCTCGGCCCACGGAATAAATCTATCCCTCTCCGGAGAACGTAAGGTGGCGGAAAATATGATCGTGAAGTCGAACTTTTGAGGCCGCTCGTTAATATCAGCGCTACATTTACCTTAGAAATTGTAAATTAAGTTCCAAGACTTTCTTAGTCTCCTCGAAATAATTTCATGTTCATGCAGATGTTTTTAAGGTGGGTAACAAAGCGTATACACGATTTATTCGTTTGCTCGAGCTCACGCGTGTAAAATAAAACCCCGTTTCCAAATTGCAAACCCCTGACATAAATTCTTTGGAACATTTGCGCGGATGGGTTGCATCTTAAAATTGCATTCTTAAAGTAAGTGAACCGACAATATTCATATTTGAAGACAATCATCCTGCGAGGCGCCTGTTTCTTCTTTACGCATGGGAAGTCTTGTAATGATCTGGTTCTCTAATTGTACACTTACGCCATACACTCGCGAACGAATTTTCTCGCACTGACTTTTTTGTGTGAAATCGTTCAAAATCCTTTCAGTATGCACAAAGACATGATCCAAACGGCACACAGACAAACAACGGTTGGTTAGATCCTCGGGAGCCGCGCAAGGACAATAACTCATGCCATCGTTTGCCCCATCTTAATCTTAACCAGTCGTGCCATGGTGTTGAATGTGAAAATCTACACCCCGGAAAAAAGGAGAAAATTGTCAAAACGAAAACATTTAGATACGGATCGCGTCTTCGCCGGGGCTTCGGGGCCTCCGTGGAGTCGTGCCTTTTATGAAACACTCATCTAACAAAAACCAAGAGGATACGCTATCGGCAGGAAGGGAACAAAAGAGTGTCACAAAAGTGGGCGGTAAGGAAGGAAAATCCTTCATCGGTCTCTTTGACGCTGACTCCTTACGCTGACTTACGAGTTTCTCGGTTGTTAATCTTCACTAATCTGTGTAATTTATCTTTTGACTTTTATAGCCCCTCAGAACACTCCGTCCAGGGGATGGGAAAGCTCGGGAAAGTTCCGGGGTGGCGAGAGTCGAGCACGGGTTTTTCGTGATCCTTAGGGCGCACGGGCAGATTGGCTTTCTTCGGGAAACTTTTCGGCAAATAAAATACCCTAACGATGAAAACATCGAAGCGGAGAAACCTCGGAACCGAGTGTCCTTTCTTCATACCGGAAACAGACAACTACTTTCATTTGGGGACCAAATCTCCCCGACACACACATACACTACCGTAGTCCAAACGTTTGTTGGCCTCCAGGCGGAACGGGGTTTTCACCGTCTTTTATCTACGTGATTCTGCTGGCTGTGGTCGAGTTTTTGGACAAACTTTTCGACCAGAAAACGACATTTTCACCCCCTGGAAAATGCCCTCGGTACCTCGGTATCACCACAAAGCAGGACGTTGTAGTCGAAATGAGATCCAGATAGGACGAAAAGGGACACCTCGGGAAAATGTGGTCCCCTCTCCGAAGACCCTTGGTTCGTCCGGTTTAGGCGTAAGTATGTGTTGGCGTGACGATCGTCTGCTAGTGTGAAGCGGGCTTCCGTTGAGAAGGTGTAAAGTTTTGTGTCCCCAAAATGGCTTCCCATGCGATGAGCACACGGGGGCCGGTGCCTCGAAAGCAACGTCTTCTCGGCCGACAGTGTTGCCGTTGATACCGAAGTAACAAACGGCTCCGTGAAAGTGTTAACAATTATTAGAAACAGTACCGTCTAAGCTGTTGATGGGAGTTGAGAAACTGTATCTAGGATCGAACGTTTGGGCTTTGGACCATCGTCAAGGAGTTTGTTCAACACTTTTGACTTTCAAAATGAAAGCATTCATTTTAAAAGAGAAAAAGAAATTTATAATAAGCTTTTGAGGAAATAAGGTGCTTAAAATAGTTAAAAAAAGATTTCGAGAATGTGGGCTCGTCCGGGATTTGAACCCGGGACCTCTCGCACCCTAAGCGAAAATCATACCCCTAGACCAACGAGCCCGCTGACAGACGGGGCTACATTATAAGACCTGACTCAAACTAGAATTACTTTTTCTATGTTTTACTTGACTAAGAAAGAAGCCTCTATATAGACCACAACCTAAATATTTATTGTTTTGTTCCAGATGTGACCCACATATCTTCTGACCGGTGATGACACAATTTCGTAGCATTTAATTGCCGTATGCTGTGTGTGTTATGCGAGGAACATGTGTTCCCGGAAGAGAAAAACAACTCCAATACTTCATCAGGTGTGGTTGGTACAGGGTTTTGTCCTACATTTTTGCCTGCCTGTATATGATTGCCTTTAAAAGGCAGCCCACCGTTGGCCTAGATATAATTAACCCTTTACAGCACATTTACAACCAATCCGTCCGTCGTAAAATGGTAGCGAACTAGGTCGCTTGTAACGGTTACGGGAAAACTAGGATCAATCACAAGGATACTATCGATGACGTTACGCATGAGTAAGGATTTCGGTTTAAATTCGGGTCTACGAAGCAGCTGAAGTTTAAATTGCCCATTTAGCATCCAGCCCTCGGCCACCGAAAACGTTCCTTTTTCCAAATCAAGATCCTTCCGACGGCCCTTCCCGGAGACGGCACGCATGGGTCCATAAATTTATTAATGATTTTATTTGTTTAGCTACCATTCTAATTAAACTTAGCCATTGCGCCCGGGGTCTGGTTGGTAAGCCATAAAAGATCCCTTCCGGGAGGACCACACGGCACGCCCGGCAACCTCGGGCTTCCACAGGCGACAAAGGGATACTGCGGCCGGTCCTGTCGTCACCGGTTGGCGCACATGGACACGCACGATTGCGGTATAAAATGCAAATGTGAGTCCGAAATTTTATGGCACTGCCTTTCGCTGGGGCCGTTTGAAAATTTATTATTCCACTCGTAAAAAGCCCCTGAGCCCGGCCGTTTTGTGCGCAAGTAGCCACCTCCTGCCCGTCAACGTTCCCATGGCAATGCTGCCGTTCTCCCGAATGCAACGAATCGGTCGTTCGGTTTATCCAAATCTCCAAATCTCGAGATCGCGCGTAGCTCACGCGGAGACCTACTGGTGACTAGACGAATGTCCGTGGCAAATTGAACCACTTTATTTTTCGATTCGGCCCGCCATCGCCGTTAAGACGCGGCATGCCACACGCCGTTGGTGGCATTGGAAGGAACCGTCGTTTTTTTGGGCCCAGCAAAACCAGCTGCCTACATAAAGCAGCCTAGTTCTTAGCGGGAACGCTTAAAAAACTAAAAAGCGAAGCCCTCCGTAAACGGGGCCAGAAGCTGGCGAACAAGGAAATTTAATTAATTGGCTCACATTAAACGTTCGCTGCATAGGCTTCGATTTGGCTCTAGTTTTTTTATTCGGGATCCGTTACATCACCGCCTCCTACACCCGGGGGAAGGTAAAGAGCGAATAGGGGTCGGGAAAAAGCGATCCATAATTCAATAACGATTTCAAATGACCGCATATTTATCCTACTCCTCCAGGCGCCCTGAATCAGGGTTCGTCCGCGCGGCATCACCCGCGACGCATCAGCGTAATGAGCGAACGTTCGTAAACTAGTCCGCAGCTTTTGTAAGCTTCTAAATTCGGGGTTTTGTTTTTTTGTTTTGTCCGAACCATCCCTCCACCGGTGGCACCTCCGGAACCTTCTGGATAGAGCCACTGACTAATGGTATTAATTTGTCCAACTGTCAAAATATGTTCCACCCGGTTTCTCACGCACATTTTCGGAGGAGTTTAATCCTGGTCGCTGGCATTTCCTTCGGCAAGCAACGCGGAAGTCTTGCGAGCGGAGGTGAATCCATGTGGGGAAACGATTGGAAAATAAAGTTTCAGTAAGTTGGCAACCGCGGGAGTCGTGTGTTGATCACGAAGTGGCAACTACTACACGCGGGTCGATCTACTGATTCCCAGGTTTGATTGCGTGATGGACTCGGTGCGATTAACCTAATCAAAGTGAATTGATTGTTTTCTGATTTGGGTGATCATCGGAAGCTAGAAACATTCAATCGAAATGTTTCATAACTAGTTGTTTAATATTCAAATATGTTGATTAGACTAATATAAGTAAAGCACATCAAAAAATATTAGAAATCAAAGCAAAACAATTGTTTTGAGATTAAAGAAAAGAATTAAAATTTCTAGTATAAAAGAGCCTTCTCACACGAAGCAAAGAGATTTCTCCTTATTGTGATGATAGGATACAGATTCTCAACGAGAAAAGTTTGTTTCATCAATATGGCTACACTATAAAACTTTATGACTAAACAAATCCGAAAGACAGATATCCACTGTTAAAAAGAGATGACAGAAAATCCAGCGCTCAATCCTCGACTAATCACCAATTCTCAGTGGCTTCATGCTGACTCGGATAATTGCGAACAAATTCGAGCCCGCTCCCTCCGCGCACTCCGAACCTCTCGTGTCCCGGTGTGTGGCAACAAAACGGTGGCCACATGCGTCACCCTGTTAAAGAGGACCTGAACACTAATCTCGTCCTCGTCCCCTCGTCCCCAAACATATTTGCTCGCCTAACCACACACCGACCGCGAACCCCGAAACCAGTGCACTTGCCCAACCAAAGCAAACAATTTGCCGCTCCCTTTTATGATGATCCTGTTAAAGTGATTATCATAAAAGTTATCATAATTCTATTATCTACGGAAGATTTGGCTTCCCAACGGCGAGCGCCGTGTTTTTCCACCCTTGCCCGGGCGATGCTGACGACGGCCATTTGCGGTGGGTGGGAAATCCCGGGCCCCTTTAGGGCAAGAAAAAAAAGGGAGAAAAATGATACCGAGCCGGGAAAGTGATGAGAAATTACACCACCCTCTCGTTTAGTCGGGAGATAATAAAAGCGACCGCGCGCGCAGGACGGCTTAGAGCGAGGCGAAGGATTCGTTCTGCGCTACCCTTCCCGTTGGCCTCCATTTGGTCGGGAGGAATTGTTTTATGGCGGCTACGGTGGAACTTCTACTAGTTTTTTTTCCAGGGGTTTCACAATCTAAGATTCCTTGTTTCCCGATTCGGTCTTTCTACCCTTGTTGCCTATCTCTTTCGGGGGCCTTTTGTGGTCGCTACCTTGAGGGTAATTTTTCTTACGGTATTGACTTTTTTTCCCCCACGCTCGCTTTACGTCGACGTTCATTGGTCGGTGCCGTCCGACGTCCGGGAGTGCTCGAAGGCGGTCATTGTTTTTTGTTACGTAACAAATTCTGTCATATTCCATAAATTCCAGATTAGAAGCATCATCCGGAGGGGCTATCAAAGGCATCCTTTTTTTCCCTTTCGCACCAGGGGCTCCAGCGGAACGGAGCGATGCATCCGGAGCCGATCCCGATTTCACCCTCTCTAATCTTGTTTGAGTGTGTAATCGGTGGATGAAAGTGCGGTTTTTTTGGAAATTGATAATGCCTAATCCCCAATTTGAAAACTGACAGTCGGGAGTCATTTATTATGAAAAATGAACATGTGTTCTTCCGAGTGTTTTGGTTTAAAGTGTTTTTTTTGCATCATCTGGATGATGTTCGGATGCAGTTGTTTGAAAAGTGATGGAAAATTTCATTTCGCGAACGTTTCTAGTACTCTATCTTGTTTTTAACAAACTGTTTAATCTTTTTCAGCGCGTTTGCAAGTTTCCCAAATGGCCGCCCCGAAAGTACAGAACATTGCTGTAAACCGCCCGTTTTATGACTATTTATTCAGTCCACTGTAAACAGGCTACTGTTTCACAACAAACTGCCCCACTTGACCAAGGCAGAATCGTTTCATCATGCTCTCGAGTACATTTGCCACCAAAACGACTGGCAACCGGAGCAAGTAACGCATAAACGGCGTTTTACGAGTTGCTTTTCAAAGGGAAAATCAGTAGAAAAGCTTCATAAACTCCCCGTGAGGGGTACCGTGCGGGGGGACGGCGTAAGATTCAGCTTCAAAGGATATGAACCGACGCAACTCGGCACCCGGTGGTCGAGATCAAAGGCGGTGGTTGCAAATAAAATGGTAACAAAAATGGAAAAACTAAATACTGCAACCGGGACGCCAAAAACGGAGCTCAAACGTGCTACAAACGAAGACATTACAAGATTCATTAATTGTCCGTGTTTTGCAGCGGGTAGCGGAGCTGCTCTTCAGATCTTGGATTTGACCAGCAATAAAGCACGATGTATATTTTCTGATCATTAACATTTTAACATTAACCTTAGTTTATGTGCAAATTAACTGGAAAGCCGTTGATGATGCGAGATGCAGAAGGTTCTAAATAAACCTGAGAACCATTTTTTATTATTTACTCTATATTAAAAAGAACTTTTGCTGTTAAGAAAAATCAGTTAAATATTTTACTAATTATCTTTAATCAAAAAAAGAACCGCAAATTAAAGCCTTATTGTCAAATTACGACATCAGTCACGCAGCAAAAGCATACTTTATCAAATTTATTTGGTTCAATAGCACACAAAAGACGTGAAAAGGTAATGGAAAATGGTAAAATACGTAAAGAAATAAATGTTTACTACCCGAAACAAACTCACACGCATATCATATGTGCGCAAAAATATGGTGAAAATGTGTAAACCTTCTGCACACCTCATTTAACCGTCAACAGCAAAACCCAACGGGTGCCATTAACGGGACTGGAAGCAGATGGAGGCTGCTTTTCAGCAACATAAAGCTGCATTTCCATCACAGCATATCAGTTTGATACGTTTCGGCGCGAACGTGGCGCAAAAGAGCATATCACGTGTTAGTGTAATGTACGAAGGAGAACACAACAAAAAAAGCCATCGTGAGAGAAAAATGATTAACGCAGCGAGGCTGGATGGAAAAATCGATGCGAAAACTCGCGGATTTTTATGGAGGCTTTAAACATTTATTGACCGAATGATGCTCAATGGTTTTCAGTGATGATTGGCAATTATGAAGATTCCATGGAGGACAGAAAACTGCGAAACTTGAAGGACGTAACGAAGGACATTATAAATTTGGAATAAATTTAACAAATTGATTTTCACTATCGTACTCTAGCTCATTTCACTTGAAAGTGATAGAATTATTTAACACCTTCTAGAAATTTCAACAAACTTCTATTTTTATCTAATCAACATTCCATACCTACAGATTCGGTCCGGCACAGACTTCGTTACGCCAATTATCAACTAAAACTTGTGCTCTCCGATTCGACACAAGATACATTCGCTGGATTCCGGTGAAAAGAACCGCTAGAAAATCGGCCGCCGAAATGTGACAGCATTTCCAACATGCGTACCGAATGCGAGCGTTTCGTGCTGAACCTTGGCGCACCGTCGGCGCCGATACGACATGACACTTCTTTGATCCACGCTCAAGGGTGGTCCGGGTGTTGTTGGGAGGTTTTTGGTGAGACATGAAAAAATAAAATAAAACGAATAACCAAACACCCCGGAGCGACCGTACGCGATGGTTTCCGCCCAATCCTTCTGCCGGAATCGGGTCAAATCGCTGTTTGATTGCTTATTTCGTCGTCCAGATTGGAGGCGGCCGCTTTCGCTTTGATCTTGCGCGTGATCTAATTTAATGTGTGAAAAAAATATTGACGTCACCAATGTGTGTTGGAATAGAGGAAAATGGAACCTTGGCTGAAATAGGAGAAAAGCCAATCAAGCGGGGTGGAAATAACATAAAAACTTGGCTTGCTTGTGTGTATTTTAAAAATTACACTCCGTTTCCGTGAGTCATTTTTAAGTTCCAAAAATTATGGTAAGAAAGAACATCGCATGCAGCTAAAATTAACAACTCAGTGTTTAATTAAACCATGTCGCGTTAAAGATCACCACCACGAGACGATGTTCCGTATCACACTTACCGCCACCGTTTGTCAAAATAACACGGCCCGAAGAATGCATGTACCACTCGACAAGTACACGTCTGCGAAAAAAGGACGACGAACAAGAACATGCCCAATCAAATGTTTCAACGGCTCGCGAGTTGACGAAATTCCTTCGCATGACATTTGAAAGCAGCGTCATTTGCGTGTGTTTGCCCTTCTACCGAAGCAAACGGAGTCACTGGGAATTTCGTTGAAACATCATCAGCTTTTAACAACAGAGAAAAAGAACTTTACTTAGAATTTGAGGGAAAACAAACCCAAAGGAAATCAAACAAAATCAGGGAATAAAAATCATTCTATTTGACTTTATCGGTACAAAAGGACCATTGGATTTGCCACAATCAAATTCCAATAAAACGACAGATAAAAATCAGCCGATTGGAAGGTCCATGGGATCAGGTGCAATCAGGCACACAATGGACCACCGTTTCCAAAAAGGACACACAAGTGGAAAAAGGGCTGAAACCATTTCCTAGAATCTTTTTCTATTGACCCATCGGTCGAAGATTGAGAGTCAGTGTGTCTGCGTCTGGTGGACGAATTTCCCACCAGACGCAGTTTCCAACCGAAGATCGAGCAGACAAAATGTCGCCGACGAGAAGAGAATGCTCGACGTTTTTCGCCCACACGCATCTTACGGCCATCGTTCCGAGATGCGACCGGCTGATAAAGACGTCCCGGGTCCGGAGCCTCTGGTGCGGCCGGGATTTGGCAGGAGAATTTGTAAGATTGATCGGATTCGTTCGATCCGACCCGCGCGACCATCGAACTGCAGCGTCATCGTTGCGTGCTGTCGAAGTCCAGAAGGCACGGGAAAATAAAACCGATGAGAAATAAAACTATTATTGAACCATCGGAGGTCCACTTCATCCCGCCGGGCTTTTCTGTCGTGTCGCGAGGGTTTTGAGAAGGGGAATAACAAAACCGTTGGCCAAATTCTGGACCTTCGAAAAGAAACGCTTCTCCTTTTTTACTAACACCTTCCCCGACCGGTGGACCTTTTTATCAGTTTCTCCCGAGCCGATAGCATCCCCAAGCAGGAACGAAATCTAGCACCCGAGGTTGGTGTGAAAATTAAAATTTAAATATATGCATTAAGATTAATGCCGAACGCATGTCAATCACGAGTCCGATCCACGGGATGGAAAAGCCAAAAACTCCCGCGATCCTTGGGATCATGGGAAGCAGGTTCGGGCAAACGACGACCGGCCGCTGTTTCGGAATGTAGTTGGAGGTAAAATTTATACTGATCGTTTTAGCGGATCACGATGGCGATGACGACGATGATGTAGCTAATTTCGTTGCCCGCCCCGGAGGAGCCTGCATTTATGAATGAATTTCGGTGCCTCTGTCTTTCCATCGTTGAGAGGGGGGATTCATTGAGGGAATTTAAATCGGGTCGAATGGAGCCTGATTTTGAAGGCAAAATCGATTTCGTAAGCTGAACATATTCACCACAGCTGTTGCCATTCGAAAGAGTTTAAAAGAATAAACGCTCAAGCTATAAGACGTAAGTGAATCTATAGTTCACAAAATCTCAGCACAAGAATTAATGTGATTCGTCCTCCTGGAGCTCCATCTTGGACACTAAAATGTATGGTTAAGATGGCGTTCAGTCCAAACAGTGGAGAAATGCTCTTGACAGTTTGGTCATGCACCTCGAAACGCTGCCAAATTCCAGCTTTTAGCTTCCCGGATTGACGCGTTCCGGGGATTGCAAATTACGTTCCACCCTGGGTTTTTTGCAACGGCTCTGTTCGGATTTAACTGTCGCTTCGCTTCCTTCCTACCTTCCCATTACGGATCACGAGCCGTGATCCGGCGACGATCCGAAACGGGTGCGATGAAAACATCATTAACCTGGTAGCTGACTTACTACCGCGTTCGGTTTGCGGGAGCTTTGCATTTTTTTTCACCCCCCGAGAATCGAGACACTGACACAAGACGTCACTCGGGTGATCTCGACGGACATGAATTAGCGGCACGCAGAACACCACACCGGGGGAACCAAAATAAAGAACCTCCCTCCCCGGGAGGATTCCGAGCACCCGCGCGGAAGGCGGAAGAGAAATGCCATGTCGCTCAAATCACCACCAAACCGCAACGGAAACCGATTCGCCTTCGCCACCCGAAGGAATTGCGCTCATTTACATGATTTGCCCAGCCCATTTGATTAATTCGCACCGAGTGCCCATCCACCCGCCCGTTCGCCGTCCGCTTTGTTGGAGTCCGTGTCCCAAAAGCGAACTCCAAAACGAGGGGGTCGATTAAAAATTCAAATTCTTGTCAAGAATGTTTTCAACTGTCAAAAGCCCGCTGGAGGATTCCGTTTGGGGAAGGCGTGTTTGTCTGTTCGTTTTTTGTACACTCGCATATCACTTCAACATCGCCGTAAGGAGACGGGCAAGTGTTAGAAAACCCTCGAGTGAATCATTTCACGGTAGTCATACCCACATCAGCGACAGGATCGTTCGATCCACCGAACCTGAACACGCGATGGCAGCCCGAGCCCGGCAGCGGAAACCGGGTTTCCAGAAGAAATCAAATTCCACGCCCCGTGAGGATAGATTAGTGATAGACAAAAATTTCGATCTTCAACCAGCGTGCTCGTTTTCCTCCAGTTCGGATCAGAAACGTCGGTTCGAGAAGTTAGTAGCAGGCGCGATGGATTAAAATGTGATTTGCGCACACCCAGCGAAGCGTTTCGTTCCCGTTTTTCATTCCGTCAACCAGAAAATCGTCCGGGATGGGTGATGTGTTGAAAATATTAAAAATATTCCTACCAATCCTCCACTCTCCCCCCCACACCGGACCATCGGAGCCATTCCTCGACTAATTGTTCGGTGGAGTTCTTTTGCCTTCATTAGCGATCCCAGCTCAGCAGTCCCGGACAAGCGCGATACCCTCGTTTCAACACCGACGAGCAGCTCCGGAACATGATGGCTGCGTTGTAGAAGTTACCAGAGACGGTGCGGGAAAAAAAACACGGACAGCACTAGAAGCACAGATCCCAAACATAACCTCAAAATTCGGAAGGGTTATGTCAATCTAGCTTTTTCTTGTTTCTTTCCGAGGCCTGTTGACGGACGGTTGTTTCGGCAGAAAAGGGAGCATTTTAACTTTTATCACTGTCAGCCGGCGATGGCTGGAATGCGATCTTGGCAACTGTGTTGATTTCTAGGAACGGAGCTCACCAGTTTTGGAGGTTGATGGGTGATGATTCGAATTCGTATTATTGGGATCTATTTTTAGATGCTTCAAATGACTAGAATTTAATCTGACGATATGGAGTCGTCGTCTTTAAAGCTCAACAAGCTTTGTTACTGGATTAATTAAATTGCTCGTATATACTGTTACTGTATACTGTTTTCTTAAAAAACATGATTTTATTAATTTGCGTAACTCTCCTTAGCTCTTAAAATCCCAGGATGAATATTTATTGCGTTGCTCTTGAATTTTTGGTTTTGACAGCTCTAGAAATCAATCCTTACGATGTAGCTAATTTGTTATTCTAGTCAAAATCAATTGATTTGAGACAATCCTACTTCATCAGCATAGGTTGCGAAAGCTTAGAAAGCTGGATACATAAGTCTTACTGGAGTAAATCCTTGCAGACGTTGAAGAATAAGAAAGATTTGGATATTTTCTTGGGTTTTTTAGTTTAATTGAAATGAAATTAGGGAAGTATGCTGTTCCTTTGCTTCAAGTTGAGGGCCATGTAGTAAGAACCAATGTCAACTTTTCGGTCCATAAAAGCGCAACACTGTTATTTGAAATCAACTAAATCAATGGAACAACCTAACGCAAACTTTCCCAAAAATAAGGATAAGCTAATAGCTAATACCACGAAACGGAGATTTCCAGGCGAAACATGATACACCGCACATTCCCACCAACGACCATACGTATAATTAGCATCGTTCAACAATGATCTGGTTGCGCGGGTACCATCAAACGAAATTCTCACGCCATCAAAACGCACCTTACGCAAGGCACAAGAGTCAACCTCCCACCGTTGGCCACCACAACCATTGTCTTCCGAAATCACGGCCTCTTTGTTTGCATCTCATCTCGATCGAGCCGATCGAACGGAGCCGACTCTCCGTGTGAACCGGAGCATCGCGCGGCCACACTCGAAAGGTGCCAAACGGTTTCGATTAACTGTTCAATTTGACCATTGAACCTCCACGCTTGGATCTTCGTCGAGGAAAATCTTCCCCGCAACGGCCCGGGCCGCGGGAGGAAAAACAACAAAGGCAAGAGAAAGAATCAAATTCCCACAGTCATCAAACCTTTTTGCCGAAGAGCTGACCGGGGCGCCACGTTATGCGCGTGGTGGTGGCGCTTCGTGGGCTTTGGCGATCAAAACAGTCGCAGGTTTTGGGAACTCCTTTGGCGCACGCATCCATACGTGCGCCCGGTGAGGGTTGGGATCCCGAAATTATACGATGATGCCTTTCGGGACACCAAAGAGCTTCCCCAGAAGGGTAGTCGGGCATGGGTTCTGTTTTTCGCAGACCGAAGACGAAAGCAGATCAAGCGCCTAGCAGATACCCGGCAGCCATTCGGATGTAGGTGTGTGTGTGTGAGGAAAGATGGACACATGAACGCAAGATGATCTGAAATAGATACACTTTAGGTCTTAAGACGTGGAGAAAAAATTACAAAGTGAACCTTTGAGGCGGTTTTTTGCGTAATCTATTTCTGATTTCTTAATTAATTGTTCTCTATAATTATCTATTAAAAAGAACCTCCCTCTTCATTAGAGATCCGGGCATATGCTGGCTTTGGTCGCCTTTCTGCAACGGAAGGAAAAAAAAACCAGCACTGTGCATAAATGAATGGAGAAGGCAAGGCGGGCGAAGATAAATCGCTTGCTTCATTTGCGCATTTTGCGAGACGCGAGCGCGAAAAAGGCCAATCCGGAGCAAAAGGGCCTCATCAGCAGGGAGCAGCTGTCGACATTCGCGAGTTGATACCGAGTGGTTCCCTTATTCCGCTTTGGAAACCTTTCCTCCCTCCGAAGTTTACATTAGAGACAATTTGGATCCTCTTCATTGTTGAACTGATATTGAGACATAGTCTTGCGTCTCGTTTCCTTCGAGGTTTCACGGACGATTGGATAACGACAATGAGGAAGGTATTTGGGGAAAGAAGATTTGAAAATAATGGACCCACCACACACAACGAAAGCAATGCACACACACGCATGGTCCATGGAAAAGATGACAACATGATGATGTATTGGGAGATTTCAGGTTGAAACGACTCCATTTTTGAGTTTTTCTCAGTATTTAATTTAGCGATTTTGAGATGTAAGTATTTCTTGTAAGCGTTTATTGGAGTTTGAAAACTTTCATACACCTTCAAATAAACCTCGATTGTGGAGGTATATTTATTGTAAATCCAATTTACATACTTCAATGCCATACCATAAATATTTATGGTTTAGTTCGTCGCTCCAAGCTTTGTTTCTCGATTCCCATGCTCACTGAATAATCCCTCCCAATTTAGTCACTTCCGCCGCACGAATCGTGAAGCGGCACAACATCGGATGTGGCATAATTTCACACCCCTTTTCGGTCCGAAAGCCGCGCTTCATCCGGTTCGCATCCGGCCCGTGACCGATCGGATATCGGATTGTTGTGATGATTTTCGCACTTTCTCACTCCAATTGACACGTCGCCCGGCCATCCACGCTTTGCATTACGTTGCCCAACCGTGCGCTCACGTGCGTGCGTGCGTGCGTGTGTGGAACTTCCATTTCCCCATAAACGCTCGCCAAAACGCCAGGAAAAGGGTTAACTCGGAAAGGATTTTCCCCCGCGGCTAGTGTGTTAAAGCGCAAAATAGGGCACGCAAAGCGAAACCGATTCATCGCCGAACCCTTGAGCCTTGAGTTGCTGGAAAGCGCCGCTCGTAAACCCCTGCGACGCTCGAGGCCGGAAAAAAGGATTTTCCAACCGGAGCTGCTGCTCAGCGTCGAAGTCGGGATCCGTACTCTTTTACGGACGCGCCAAACTCCGGACCATTTAACGGTCGCGACACCGATCCGTATCGCTAGACCCGGGACGCCACGGGCTATCGAAAGGAAAGGAGGAGGGGAAAATTAAGGACTAGATAAACCCCTTTTTCCACGCGAGGGTGTGAAATCGGCCCTCCAGGGGACGAGGACTGATTTATCTAGCGGAACATCTTATTTTCAACCCCTTTTTTCGCAATTCCGGACGGAATCGTGCGATGGTTCGACTGCCTTCCCGGGTGGTTGGAAAAGCTGGGGTGGAAATCTTCCCTCCCCCACCAACACGCGCTTCCCCCCTGGAGCCACCGTTTGCAAGGGGATGCTTCTCAACGAACCACACAAAAAGAAACTCAACAAAGATGCGTGAATTTATGAGGCCGATAACCGGGCGGGCAGTTGTTATCAAGGAAAGAAAAATACATTTTTTCCATGGGCTATGTAGGCACTTCCCTCCAGCCAATGTGACCTACAGAGCAAGGATAGCGAAGAAAATTCACCCTTCGCCCGAGATTTTCCAGCTCGCAGCAAATTTGTCACTGTTTTAGTTTACTTTTTTTCCGCCTAATGAGATTTTAAAGTTAAATCGCTTCCACACTCGGGATGCGCCGTTCGAGTTAAAAGGATTGCAGCGACCGGAACCTTCCGCCTATTCCACGTTTGTTTTGGGGACACCTCGTTTTCCTCCCGCACAAGGATATACCTCGGGTTTGTGTGTGCCTTAAAAAAAGGGTCGCACCGGCTGGTGGAAAGAGTTCCACGAGTTTTCACAAGTTTTCCCATAAAGCACAACACAAGCCGGCGGGCAGGAAGAGGAACCGTGCAAATTGTGGGTCAACTAAGGAAAACGGGACACAAGCTCCGATTTCAACAGAGTTCTGTTTGCTTTTTATTTGAAAATCGTGAAGGGTTGCGGATTCGATTGCAAAGCGGAGTAATTTAAATGATAATTTTCAAACTCCGTTTGTTGATGCGACACTCGCTGATATAAACAATCTTCTCTTGTGTGGTCTATGATCCTACTTTCTGTGCTAATACCGATGAGGAAAAAGGGATTGAGCTGTTTAATAATAAGTTTGTGGGTCTTCCGTCCCTTTGACACGTTTTCAAAACACTCTAAGGAAATTATAGCGAAAACAAGGACCTTTCCAAGTGTTGAAGGTCTCTTTAACTTCCCTTAAGGATAGATAAGCTCTCACACCCATCCCTAAGCCAGCGTCAATCGATCTCCTAATCGTGACAGGTTCAGTTCAAAGCGGAACAGTCCATGTATCCCTTTCGCCCGCAAACCCGCATCCAAAGGATGATCCCGGGTCCATTAAAACTGTCACATTATTTGGATAATGAAGCGAGTGGCAACCCAAAACTCGGCCGGAACAAAAAAAAAAGGAAACACTACACACCGAGCACACGGAAAACGGCACCTGAACTGCAAACGTCGACCACTTCGGACACTTGACAACTCCGGCACTCTCTCAAATGTGTCCGTCGGGCCGTCGCTCGAACCTTTTAATCTATATCAATTAATCCTAACGGACATGGATCGTTTTGTTCTCCCCATCTCTCGAACCATGCCCTCACCCACCCCGGTTCTTCCCATGCCCGGGGGTTCATTTTAGATCGGTTTTGTGCCGGGACGGACTCCGAAATCTCCGCACCTGTCCGTCGATTCCAGGGGGCCCCGGTAAAAAGGTGAGGTTAGCTTTGACGATGCACCGACCGAAACCTGACACTTGCAGGCTGCTGCCACTTGCTTTGAGCGCAAAGGGGAGGACGTGAAGGGAGGGCCTGGTAAGTTTTGGGGACTTCTGTCAAACAAACATGCCGGAATTGAGCCTTTTTATTTTGGCTCTGGATCATGGATGTTTCTTTTTTGTCCTTCTCCTTGAAATTATTCGCATCGGTACAGTTTTAGTCGCTGTGTTTTATTTTCTTGTTTTCTTCAGATGACCATGTTTTTTATCCCAGCCTAATTCTTCTCCCGGGACCAAAAGAGAAATAATAAAAAAAAACCACAAACATGGACACTAAAAGTACAAAAAACCTAGAACGCCTACACTCGCATGCACTCGATTAACAGATTCATCAAACACGTCCAGAAAGCGGGGGTTTCGGGCTTGGTGGTTCGGCGAGCGGGTGGTTGCCACAAAAATGCATCCCATAATGGGCACTCAAGCGCAGTGGCAGCTCACTGCTGGCCACCGGGCCACCACACTCGTGTCAATCCGTTAAATGCGACGGGATGAAATGTCAATCGAATTAGGCTGGCTTTAGGGGCGGCGATGCAGCGTAATGGAAACCGTTTCGGCTGTTTGACAGTTTATGAACATGACACAAGACGATGTGCAAGATGCTGCTGGGTGCCCGGGGTGGAGTGCGGGGGCGGATGCGGTGAACGCGACGGCATTTTAGTTGACGGTTGCCATTTTGTCAAGAATTATTGACGGCGACAATATGCGACCCAAAAGCCCCGGGCCATAACGGTACGGTGGGTTGCTTTTGATTGGTTTTGAAATATATCCGGCCGCTTATTTGGACGTGGATTAAACACATAGTGGGATGGATTCGTGCAATTTTTGTTATTTTAATTTTGCAACATTGCAGTTTAATGCTTAGCATGTGTTTTTTTCGACGTTAAGACATTGGGCTCTGGGAATATTAAATAGAAAATCTTTTTTAACTCCTTCACAATTTCGCCCGAGCCAGGCTCGAGCAAGCGGATGGAATTTTTACTGCTTTGCCCTGACTTGAACTGAGTTTTGTCCCACGTTTTGTTTCTACTTTCGTTGCGCGTCGATTTATTCGAGAGTACTTGCTTCGAAAACACTTTCTTATGTGTTTGTAATCTTTTATTCATTTATTTGACACTAATCGATGCAATTGAACTTTTTGGCTTATCATCGACAAATTGTTGGTGATCACAATAACAAATAAAGCATATGCAAACTGACCATTATATAATAAAAAAATTCACAAATTGTTTTTTTTTAGGTCCTAGATCAAAAATCATACAACAACGCAAAAATGCACTGTGACAATTTTTTGAGCCATTTTCTCACTTGGCAGGACTGTGAAGGGGTTACATTACGACTTCTATTTTATGATTTGTAAAATAAACTTTTTCAAATCATATTTCTACAATTTATTTCTTCTAATTTTTGGTACTAAACTATACGCAAATATCCCTCCATATTATCATGTTTTGTTTTAATTACCTTTAATGTCCCATTACTGCCAGGTTTCGTTCTTCTTTCGGACACATTCTCAAATCATCAAACCTTGCCTCATTAAATGCCTCATTTGAGGTGTTTTAGGTTTTCGGCGCACTTTTGCCGGCAATAAGAAAACAAAAGCACCATCTCAATCTGCAATGCAAGCGTACAAAAAACAAACAAACAAGCAACCACATACACACACACACGGCAATCTTCTGTCGCCAGCTACGAGAGCGGCCTCCACGCGGCTTTAATTGAGTTCTCAAGTGAGTGAAAACGTCGAAACGAAAATGGGGCCCCCGTTCGTACGGTCAATTGCGTGTGCTAAATGGTGGAGAAAAAATGATAAATCGTGGCGCATCCCATCCATCTGGGCAACCGTCGCACTCCACCGTTCGAAATGACCAGCGTCGGGAAAATGCACATTTGCACGATGGAGTGCCTTTTTCGCTTCTGCCTCCCTTCTGTTAACGTGTTCATTTTCGTGCCAGAATGCAGCGCGCGATGGTGTTAATGGTGCAAAGAGCGAAGGAATCGTGATTGCTGCAGGACATTACGCAGGTTCCCGCGTGACGAAGGTGACAATTAACAATGCGCCCAACCGATGCACGATTGGCGCGAGTGGAAAATGAAAGTGTCGACTGGCAGCTGGGAAGGTGGGATTTTTGTTTCGTCAGCCCGTTCGCCTTCGACAACCGCATTCCCAACGGCAAGTTGCATCGGTGCACCGGTAGTCTGTTGGATTAACGACGCGAAAACGAGCATACGAGGCTAGGGGAGGTTACGAGAGGGTTTGCAATTTCACGCCAGCCCGGTGATAGTGTGCCTTCTCGATGGGCACGTGACCCCTGAGTCACGGCTAATTCGGGCGCGAGAGCATCTTCTCCCTTGCGGCGAACATTGCGAGGCGGTGCGTCGTGCGGTAAATCCCTTAAGACGGTTAAATTGAATTGGAACAACGACGCGACACCGAGCCGATCGAATGCGTGTCGAATGATATTTATTGAGCGCACAAGAAAACCCATCCCATCCGATTAATTTGGGTGACGGGAGGGGAAACGCATGCAGGGTTGGAAAGGCCAGCCAGTCGCGTGTCCGAGATGATACGCGTCATTTGACACTCGGTTTGGTACGGACTCGGTTCCGGTGTCGTCTTCGCCCGGAACAACATTTTCACTCCGAAATTGTGCGAATAATCCCACGAAACGTCGAAGAGGACTGCAAAAGTGTGTGTGTTCTGTGCCACCCCTTAGGGGCTTCCGAGCATAAAACAAACTCCTACGGAAGAAACATGTGAAAGAGTTTCGGAAGCAAAACGAAAAAGCCTAGTCATAGTTATGATTTATTGCAGATTACATGACGATCGATAGATGGCGTAAATTATTCACTTCTTCACGTGTGGTTTTCGCAGTTACTAGTGGGATTTCGTCCAGAGTTTTCTAATCCCTTTACCGACCATTGACCTACAGGCGAACGGGCAAGATAAAGTAGTAGACAAAGTGATTCTTTGGTAAATAAATCATATGATGTAAGCTCGCTTTATTATTCATTACTATGTTACCAATGTTCCTTGCCACCAATCACTGAAATCCTTTCTTTCGTTGCATTTATTTAATCAAAAGGCCCAATTTCACAACACATAGAATAAGCTGCAAATTTTCTTTTTTTTATTCTGTAGGTAATGGATAATTTATTTATTTAAGATCACGTTTTATGGAAACTGAAACAGTTTGATATTTTTCCAACATTCTTCGATAGAAAATACTAAACGATACGGCCACAGGATATCCCTCAAGCTAATATTTAAAAAAAACCTGTGGTAAAAGTTTATATATATATATATTATCTACATGCTATTTTGTTGCATTATGTAGCTTCTAAAATAATCATTTCGAAATAGAACTAAAAATTAGATCACTTTAAATTTGATGATTAAAATAAATAACAGAGAATGATTTCGGTCGCCTTTGCGTTTTTACAGCAGAACACTATTTACACTTGCCAGCATCGACACGTAGACGAATCCTTCGGGCTAGTTCGGAGGACTCCTCGGTGAATGTTGCGGATGCTGTGGCGGAATCTGGTACGGGCTGAATCGGTTCCCTAACGGGCGATTTCGCATGTCGTTCGGCGAAGGTGACCCGGACGAGCCGATCGGAGACGGCGTGGAACCGGATGGGGGTGGTGGTTGGGGTGGAGGTGG